>NC_084793.1:141249333-141550814 GCF_963169125.1 Humulus lupulus
CCTTGCCTCTCTCCGATGTTAACGTCGATTGTGAGAGGGGGTAGTCGGGCCAGCACATCCTTGATCTGCTAGTTAGCTATTGCTAGCTGGCTCCTCAACTGAGCGTTCTCCATCTCCACCGCCGTGTAATAACACGGGTTTGGATTAGGTGGCCGGGGGGCCGAACTTCCGGTGTCATCTTGGCCCACTGGCTGCTTTCCTGGCCGCTACTGGGTCTCAGGAACTTGTTCACCAGGGGTGGCAGTATGATGAGCCTCCTACCCATCATGCTGTTCTGTCTTGTTACCGTGCCTGGATCGAGTAGTCACCATAATTGGATGTTTGCGACAGCACTAACCAAACTTGCTCTCAATGAAAGCACCAAACTGTTGACGCGGTTCTTCGCCAACAGGTAATTTAAGAAAAGAAGAGAAAGGGATTAGTGCTAATAATGAACCGAAGCAGATATGTGATCTTGGAAAAATGAAATGGTGACTCAAGACACGATTTTTAAGTGGTTCAAAGGTTAAAATCCTTCTACTCCACTAGTCAATATTATTGCTCTATTCTGGGAATATGATTACAGGATATTTCTTACAAGAGATAATCCAACCCTTATCAACTCCCAGGGTCTCCATATTTATAGGAGAAGGCACCTGGGAGTTGGTAAAAAGGTCATCCCGTGACCTTCTTACCTATCGTATCAACTCTGTGACATTCATGATTAATTCCTAAACCTGACACATAAGTGAGGTCAAATCAATAGGTAAGGAGATAATGGGCCGCATGGCCCAACCCAGTCGTGGGTGTCTGAATACGCACGTTCCTGCTGCGTGTCCGAGAAGTCAAGGGCATATCAGACACGTGATGTCTGATATGTGCACGCTTACCTTGCGTGTGTTGACTTTGCAAAGGGTCATAGTCCCCAGGTCCAGCTCGGACCACGATCTGGATACCTAACCCGACCTTCGGCCTACAGAGTCCAGACTCAGTCTTAGGCAATCTCGGCGAACCCTTGGGGTTACCCCGAACTAAGGAGGTACGACCTTATGACGGAAGCTCCGGTTTTGGGGATGCCCATGAGATAATCATGATTAGGCCGCGGCTCAACTCGCTAATCAGCCCGTGGGAAAATCAGGGCATACAAGGAGGTATGTTTATCATTGTGTAATTAATGCCCTAAATAGAATGTGATCTTGGTTGTTACATGAGCATTGACTATTGATGTTGAAACTGCTTAATGATTATAATGCTCATAATATGTTTCTAATCTATCATCTAATTCTCTTAAAATGAATATAAAAAAAAAAAAGTTAAAACAAGAACATGACTTTCAAATCATTTGAGATCTTTGTCTGCCTTTCTAAATAATTATATGGAATTTTCTGTAAATGTGCCATTAATTGAATTCACATTTTGAAAAACAAATATTAAGAGAATTGATAAATATTGTTATTTTAACTAATAAAGCAATTTAAAATCAGGTTGATGATGTTGATGTATGCTAGCGATTGCGAACAGTTCAAATGCAACAATGACACTGCCTATGGTGTTAATACAAAAATGTTAAATGATAAGAGTTTTGTTGGAGGTCATGCCAGCCAATCTCTCATCGTGAGTACATTATCCGATCTCACCATCATAACCATTATCATCGTTAACAATATAACTCAAAATTATTCATATATGTTATTCGATATATCCATGTTAAATATATATATATATATATATTATATATGCATTATGTATTAGGTTTCTCTTCACATTCATATCACATTTCTTTCTTTGTAAATTATCCAAAGCTCCTCATAAAAATAGTCAACCGATTTTGTTCAAAAATCTATTTTTCTAACCAATATCTTTATATAACTCATTTTTGCATTTAAATTTATAAATCAAAGTGGCCATAAATATTCTTCAGTATCTATATATTTCATTTCAATTTTGTTACTATAGTTATTCACATAGTTGTTTGAGATACTTTAATTTATTTAGGAAAATTTGAGTTTTTATGATTAATGAGGTGTCCTAAATTAAAAAAAAAAATGCTAGGCCTTCTAATCATTTCAAAAAAATGTCAAATTTTTTGTTAATACTCAAAATACCTCTCTCATAATTTTTCTTATCCACTTCCTCTTCTCTCTTCCCTCTCTCTCCCTCAACCCATTCCTCTCAACTCTCTCTAGAAAAAAAAAATTCATAAGTAAAGTAAAATATAAGAGAACTCAATGTAATAGCAAGTATTACTTGCTTAGGACACTAAAATACTGCATTTCAAATAGAATTGGTTATGATTTTTGGATTTTTTTGCAATTTTTTTCAAATCTGAAACTTTGAAATCTACAGAAAATCGACGTGGTTCGATGGTGCTCGATGCTAGCCCAATGGGGCCTTCAAAATCAAGATTTTCAAGAAAAAATCGATGTTGCTCGATGGTGGTTCAATAGAGGTTCGATGGTGGTTTGATGGTGTTCGATGCCATTCTTGCAAAATACGTAAATTTTTCACTCGGATGTCCGTTTAGGGTGATTTTTTTTTATTTTGGGTATTTTTTCTATCTACATATTTGAGATGTGTATATAGACATTTGGGAAATGTAAATCTTGAAATAAATGCAAAATGCAAAACATACCTCATGTTCAAGATATGTTTTGGTATATTTTCAAGTTATAAACTTTGAAAATGTGTATGTGAACATCTAAAACGTGTAGATCTCCAAAAAATACCCAAAATAAAAAAATCACCCCAAACGGACACCCGAGTGAAAAATTATGTCTCTTACAAGAATTGTATCGAACCACCATCGAGCAATCATCGAATGACCATCGAGCAACGTCGATTTTTTCATGAAAATCTTGATTTTGAAGGCCCCATCGAGGTGGCATCGAACACCATCGAGCAACCATCAAGTTGGGCATGATTTTTTAGTTATTTTTCATATCTAAAACTCTGAAATCTGTAGAAAATTGGCGTTGCTCGATTGTTGCTTAATGGTGCTCGATACCAACTCGATGGGGCCTTAAAATCAATATTTTCATCAAAAAATCAACGTTGCTCGATGGTGGTTTGATGCAATTCATGTAAGAAACATAATTTTTCACTCGGGTGTCCGTTTGGGATGATTTTTTTTTATTTTGGGTATTTTTGTTTAGATCTACACGTTTTAGATATCTTAAACATAATGTGTGTTTTGCATTTTGCATTTTTTTCAAGATTTACATTTCCCAAATGTGTATATACACATCTCAAACATGTAAATCTTGAAAAAATACCCAAAATCAAAATAAAAATAACCCCAAACGGACACTCGAGTGAAAAATTACATATCTTGCAAGAATCGCATCGAACACCATCGAACCTCCATCGAACCACCATCGAGCAACATCGATTTTTCATGAAAATCTTGATTTTGAAGGCTCCATCGAGCTAGCATCGAGCACCATCGAACCACGTCGATTTTCTGCAGATTTCAAAGTTTCAGATCTGAAAAAAATTGCAAAAAATACTCAAAAATCATGCCTAAATCTATTCGAAATGTAGTATTTTAGTGTCCTAAGCAAAGAATAATTGCTATTACATTGAGATCTCTTATATTTTACCTTACCCGTTATTATTTTTTTCTATAGAGAGAGTTGAGAGGAATGGGTTGAGGGAGAGAGAGGGAAGAGCGAAAAGGAAGTGGATGGGGAAAATTATGGGAGAGGTATTTTAGGTATTGATTACTATTTTGTTAATTTTAGGGGAGTAACGGGTAGTTATGTTTTTTTAAATGTTGTTTTCTTTTTAGAAATTAAAATAGATAATTGTTAAGGGAGATTGAAAAACCTAAGTTTTTGCCTATCTTTCCAATTTTACAATATTCATCTAGATTTTACCTTGATTTATGCTTGAACATTAACAACAAAATCATAAGAGTTGACACACGAAATTACAAGCTTCGTTTGCACTGAAAACTCATTCCAGCCGACTAGTGCTTGGGTTCCCTGAACCAGGGTAATAACTCTCACTATATTAAGAAGTAATTTTACAATAACCAGTTCAAGAATCAATCTGTAAAACTATACAATCTATCTCAAAATACAGTGAATCTTTTTACCCTAAATAACCAAATCCCTTGGTTATAGATGCAAGATCCCCTTGCTTCAATGTTGAACTCCCTTCAACAATATCTCATATCTGAATACCTTCGAATATATAGCATCAAGACCCAGCTGAACTCCTTCAGCAATCACGGCTTGATTCCAGAGCTTGCACAGAAACCTTCAACCACCATCAATGGAGTTTCTTGCAAGAATCTGCAAAAATCAATAGAAGAAAGAGAAGAGAAAATACAAAGCACACTATGCAATTGTCCGATCTAAGAGAGTTGATTATAACTAATTAACCCAGGCCAATATATATCCTTAGCTGCAATTAGGTATAAAACCAGAAACAACCAACAGCTGTTACTCACTAACAACCTTGCTGTACACACAGATTGACGTGGACACTTACTAAAAACGAATAAACTCCAGACATAACATAAGGTCATTCTAGACACGACTGAACCTAATTTGTCATACTGAAAATATTGGTCCTTACAATCTCCCCCTTGAAAAATTATGGTCAATGACAAAAAAAAAGTGTAAATCAAAAGATTAACTATGCAACCAACAATAGTCTGGACAAACAGTAAACAAAGTCTTAAACAGCCAAAATACGAACAGAATATAAAAGAGTCTGTAGAAACAATAAACAAAGTTTTAAACGACCAAAATAACAAAGAGCAACACGTGAACAAAATAACAAGAGAAGTAATATAAGATCATCTCCCCCTTCATTGAGCATAATCTTTGACCACAATCAATTGACAACTGCATTAGATTGCTCCCCCTAGAGAGGTGCAGTTGAATCAGGAGGCTGAGGAAGAGCATCAGGAAGCTTTGGTGGAAGGGATGTGTCCAACTCTGTGTTAGCAGGAGGCACTGTAGATGAGACTGGAGGCACCGGAGATGAAACCTGAGCAGGACTAGTGGACTCCCCCTAAATAGGAACAGAAGACTCAGGAGCAACAGAAGACCCGCCAAAGGAGTCCCGATGAAATGCAGGTGGAGAGACATCAATCGAAGGTGATAACTGAGAGCCATACGCAATCTGAACAACCATAGTTTTGACAACCTGAACAAGCTTATACATAGATGCTTCAAAGGCCAATTGCCGCTTCTGATCTTTCTTGTAATGCTTAGTGAAGTCCTTGAACTCAGTATACAATTGTACTTGCCAACTAGAATCAGACAAACCTTTAAACAAATGAGCTTTGAGCTTAGACGGCTTCGAAGAAGAAGGAGCAGTGGAAGAAACTTTCTTGTTGAGAATTGCCATAATTTTTTTAGACAAAATAGGATTTGCAACCTGGAAGTCATGAGTGGTCAACGGCGGTTTGGCAGGCTAAATAATCTTCTAAATCAGGCTTGGATAAGGCAGCTTGTTACGAGTACCAGTAGAGGAAGCCAAATCAAAAATTCGATCATAGATGAGAGTAGACAGATCAATAGACACTCCAGTGCCCATAGCATATAAGAACTTCCCAATCTCAAGTGTAACAGATGAGAGGTGAGAATTGGGAAACCAATTATATAAGGCCACTCGATGAAGAACCCGATAGAAATGAGTCAACTTTGTTATAGGAATATCATGATTCCCCCAAACATAATCAGGCAGGCCAGTTAGAACTTGACCCATGGTAGATTGATCTGGACTGTAGGATTTATTATATGCAGGTTTAAGTACTTTTGGAACCTTGAGTGCATGAGCTATAGTGGATGGTGCAAATTTTATACGACTACCCCTCACAAAAGCAGTAAGACAATCCTCATTTTTCCCATCTAAAACAGACCTATCTAAATTAGCATAAAACTCCCTAATGAGAATGGGATGAGGAGACACCAATTTGGACACTGTATTAACCCAATGCCTAGACTGTAAAAGTTCAACTAAATCAGGAAAATCCTCCAATACAACAGAATATTCGGGCCGCAAGTCTCTCACAACAAACCATCTTTAATAATGCGAGGCCTTGGTAGCATCAACAAAGTATTGAATAAAGGATGGATCAACAAAAGACACAGAATCCTTAGGGCTAGAGGCACGCTTGGATTTTTTAGGAGAGGGTTCAAACTGAGTGTCCTTGGGCTTACGTTTTGGAGCCGATGAATTTTTGGGAGGTGATGAAACAAGTACTTTACCCTTTCCTTTGGACTGTGCATGAACATGGGGTTTGGGTTTGGGTTTGGACTTGAAGGCAGACCGTGTCTTGGGAGTATTGGGTGAGGACTGCTTAGACATAGAAGGCGACTTGGGAGGAGAAGGAGATGGTGGGTTTGGGTTCGGCAGTTGAGAGGACTCACCAGGTGGAGATGTAGACACTACAGAAGAATGAGTAACACATTTAGGGGAAGATACAAAGACGGGTGGAGAAGACTTACCAACTGAACAAGGCAGATGGGCATTGACCACACCAACCGTAGGACTGACTGGAGGAGCAGACGCAGTCACCACCTCGGGAAGGGACGTCGACGGAGGAGATGGAGACATCTCAGCGACGGTAGGTGGAACCAGAACGATGGCCATAGCCAGACTAGGATCAGAATTAGGGGACACAACCCGATTAGGGGATGTGGCAACTACAGATGGCTCAGATGCATCCACAGAAGAAGGGACAGCCATCTTCGGAGGAGGAGAGACAGTCGCAGCAACAACAGGAGAGGGTTGGACAACCGTACGACGGCGATTGGCTCTTTGTTTCATAATGCTGAACACGTTTAGGGTTTCTGGGATTGGAGCACTATAAAAAAAACTCACACAAGCTAAAGAGATGTTATACTTATACAAATACCTTATGAAGTCCCTTACAAGTGATTGACTGTGCATGAGAAAAATGTCATTTTTTTTTTAAATGTACACACAAAATAAAAATGCCAAAGCCCATTAAAAAAAATAACCCAAACTAATATATGAAAGACCAAACATGACATTTGAAAAAAAAATGAAACAAGAATAAAGTCTAAAGAGCCAATATAAAAGAAATATTCACACTTGAATGGCAGTAGAGATTTATGAACAACAGCTCTGATAAGCTCAACATGGATAAAAAAAAATATCTGGTCAAAATATACACACCATGCTTACCAATAAAAAAAGAGAAAAGTTTGTGATGGATACACTCTGAAAAACACTACCTAAGTAAACACACAAAAAAAATTTCTTAACAAGAGATTTGAGCCATTATTTTCATTTGTGTGTGCAAAAAGACCTCATGTGGACCAAGAATCATTAACTGCTCCACTCACTCAAAACTAAAAACATTTTTTGATGTATTTTTATTTGATATATCCTCTTTTGACAACAAACACTCTGAGTTTTCCAAATACCCAGCACTGGCTTTCACTCATCATCAAAGATGTAGTCGTCTCCTTTCTTTTTATTTTGCTCATCAAATACCAAGAGGAGGAGCAAACTCCTCAGGGCATATGATGGTACAAAGGAAGCTCTTCCCATTGCATCCAATAATGGTAGCCTTTTGAGCTGGAGAAAATAAATGCTCAATTCTAAATCTTGGAACAAAAATGGTGTGATTAAGAAGCAGTGACCAAGAAAGAAGTAATTCACACAAACTTAGGTAAAAAAAAATTTGGCAAAGCATGACGAAAAAAAATGTGACCAGACGTGACACCAAACCTCTCAGATGGTGTAGATACCAATGCTGGTTCATAGATGTTCATAAGTTTGAGCATCAAGAACTTTTGTAAACAAATCTGCTAACTGTGCATTAGTGGAAACATGAGAAATTGTTAGCAATTTAGACTCAACCATGTTTCTAATGAAATGATAACGTATGTCAATGTGTTTGGTCCTTGAATGTTGAACTAGGTTTTTTGAAATGTTAATGGCGCTTGTGCTATCACAAAAGAGGGTCAATGACTTTTGGGGATGGCCATAATCAGTGAGCATCTTATTGAGCCAGATGAGCTGAGTACAACAGCTGCCAATCGCAATGTACTCTGCCTCAACAGTGGAGAGTGAAATAGAATGTTGTTTCTTGCTAAACCAAGAGACCAAATTGTTCCCTATATAGAAACAACCCCCAGAAGTACTTTTCCTATCATCTAGAGATCCTGCCCAATCAGAATCACTATACCCCACTAGGGACATGTTTGTATCACATGAATACCATAAACCAAATTCGATAGTCCCTGCAAGATATTTAAAAATACCTTTGACAGCAGTAAGATGAGACTGTTTAGGATTGGCTTGATAACGGGCACATAAACCAACACTAAAGGAAATGTCAGGACGACTAGCTGTGAGATACAACAGGCTTCCTATCATGCTACGGTACAGGGTTGGATCTACCTGGTCACCAGATTCATCTTTATTCAGTTTAGATGTTGTGCCTATAGGAGTGCGTGCATGTTTGACTTAAGTGAAACCAAATTTTTCTAACATGGACTTGGTATACTTAGACTGAGAAATAAACATTCCCTGATCTGATTGCTTAATCTGATGTCCTAGAATATAAGATAGATCTCCTATTAGACTCATCTCAAACTCACTTTGCATAAGTTCCACAAATCTAGTAACCTCACTCTGACAAGTTGACCCAAAAATTATGTCATCCACATATATCTGTGCAACAAATATTCCATCAGTTAAATACCTGATAAAGAGAGTATTATCTGCACTACCACGGGTGAATCCATTTGACACAAGATAGGCAGTAAGTCTGTCATACCATGCGCGGGGATCTTGCTTTAAGTCTGTCATACCATGCGCAGGGAACTGAGGGTCCTCAAAACCTTGAGGTTGCTTCACATAAACTTCCTCTTGGAGAATCCCATTCAAAACACACTTTTTACATCCATTTGATGCAATTTTATTCTCAGATGGCATGCTAATGCAAGAAGTAACCGAATAGATTCCAACCTTGCAACTGGGGCAAAGGTTTCTTCAAAGTCAACTCCTTCCACCTGATTGTAGCCCTGTGCGACTAACCTTGCCTTATTCCTTATGACAGTTCCAAACTCATCCGATTTATTCTTGAAAATCCATTTAGTTCCAACAACATTAGCTCCTTCAGGTAAGGGTACTAAGATCCACACATCATTTCGTTTGAATTGGAACATCTCATCTTGAATAGCAGCAAGCCACAACTCATCTAAAAGAGCGTCCTTGGCACTATTTGGCTCAATCTGAGATAAGTAACATGCAAAAGCAATCAGATTTTGTATTTTTCTTCTGGTGACCATGGTGGCATTTGGATTTCCAATAACAATATCAGGGGGATGAGCTTTCTGAATCTAGGAAGGTGGTCCACTCTTATAAATCTTTGCATGTTGAGTCTCCTTTAGCAGAGCACTGGTGACTTCCTCATCACCATTAGAGCCTCTAGGACCTGCTTCTTGTTCCTCTGACGTTGTTGGTTCAGTATGAAGTGATCCAAACGGAGTGTCAAGAAACATTTGGTTTTGTCTAGCTGTGACTGGAACAGGTGTAGTTAATACTGGAGCTTCACCATCTGCCACTGGTTCTTCAGAGTTTTCCAAGTCATCAAATCGAACATTGATGGACTCAACCACTGAATGAGTTCTTTTGTTGAACACACAATAGGCACGACTGTTAAGTGAATACCCAAGAAACACTCCTTCATCACTCCTTGGATCAAATTTTCCTAAGTGTTCTCGATCATTTAGGACATAGCACACACATCCAAAAATGTGCATATGACTGACATTAGGAGACCTTCCTTTCCAAAGTTCATAGGCAGTCTGTGTCATGCCAGTTCTAAGATGAACTTGATTGCAGATATAACAGGCTGTATTAATTGCTTCAGCCCAAAAATGTTTAGAGATGTCCTTAGCATGCATCATTACTCGAGCCATTTCCTATAAGGTCCTATTCTTCCTTTCAACAACCCCATTCTATTGAGGTGTTTTTGGAGCTGAAAACTCATGTTTTATTCCTAACTGATCGCAGAAATTGGAGAACACAGTGTTCTCAAACTCCTTTCCATGGTCACTTCGAAGCCAATAGACTTTCCCAATCTTAGATTCATTTTCATTTTGGAGTCTGAGAACTAAGGCTAAAAAAGAGTCCAAAGGTGTCTGACTTTTCTTTGAGGAAATCTACCCAAGTGTACCTAGAGTAATCATCAATAAGAACCATGACAAATCATTTACTACTTAGACTTTCATTCTGCATGGGTCCCATTAAATCCACATGAATCAACTCCAGCACACGGGAGGTGAGTAGCATGTTTACAGGAGGATGTGAGGCTTTTGTCTGTTTTACCAGTTGGCAAGGCCCACACAACCTATCTCTAGTGACTTTCATCTTAGGTATCCCTCGAACAGCTTGAAGTTTCACAATTTTCTTCAGGTCTCTAAAGTTCAAGTGCCCCAGTCTATAGTGCCACAGGTCTGGCTTATCAAGAAAGGATCTGTTGCACAAAACTTGATTGCTTAGCGCATAGCAGTTGTCGCTGGTTCTACTACCTGTCAAGACTGAGCACCCATTAGTTGCAACAAGACAATGAGATTTAGTGAAACTTACAGTGTAGTCATTGTCGCAGAGTTGGCTGATGCTAATAAGGTTTGCCTTGAGACCTTTAACGTACAACACCTCAGTCAATGGAGCTACTCCATTTAGCACCAGATCACCTTTTCCAAAGATCTGACCCTTGTTCCCATCACCGAAGGTCACATCTCCCTCCTTTCCTTCTTCATAGTTCACCAATACATTTCTGTTGCCGGTCATATGTCGTGAACATCCACTGTCGAAGTACCATTGATCTTCGTGAAAAGCTGAATGAGAGGTGTGAGCAACTAATCCAACATTCGTGCTAAGATTAGTTTTTGGTTTCCACTCACTATATGACAACTTCCTATTAATTCGATTTAGTTGTTGAAAGCTATTTGGACGATCAATCATGGCTTTCAAATACGTATGCAACTTGTAGCATCTGGGTCTAATATGTCTTCTTCTATAACAAAAGTGACAAAAGGGAACAAATCTCCCCTTTTGAACCTGACCATCCAGGACAGTCTTCCTTCCTTTGAATCTCAATTTGGTAGGTCCAGATGAGACTCTGACCTGTTTAGAGGGTCTGGGAAATCAGGGCTGAAAGTATTGTGCAATGAGTCATCATGAGTCTTGTCTTCATTGTTCTTGGATGAAGAGGGATCATTAATTCCCGAATTTCCCCCTTTCTTGTAAAGCATTTTGTAACCAATGGATGTTCTATCTCCGTATGGTTTTTGAAGTTGCAAGGTGTGGTTAATTGCTGTAGTTCCTGGAGGGATAAACTCCAGAGCCTGTCTAGCCCTTATTAAATCTGCAGTCAGTTTGTAAATCTCACTGTCCTTCTCATCAAGCTGTTTTGTGAGCTTTTTAACAGTGTCCTCCAACCCATCCTTCTCATATTCAAGTTGTTCTTTGGCACAAGTGAGACCTTTGATCTGTTTAGCCATATACTCTGTAACGCCCTAAACTCTAGGGACCGTTACAGTGTGCCTTGTAAACAATGCTAAACTCGCTAATCGAGTCATTTGGCCAAAATCGTGAAACTAAGTATGATTAGCGATTTAGGGATTAAAATTTTTGGTTAAAATGTAACGTTTCACTAGAACGTTTAAATTTATACATTGGAATCCCAAAAAAATTATAATTTAGAGGACCATTACAAGAAAATAGTTACAACAGGCCGATCTAAGCGGCAAAACAGGGTTTAACCCTAGTTCCCATTCAAACCTCGGCCGTGGTGGATGAGCAGCTGCATATGTACACCTCATCACCTAAGCTCTTCAACTCAAGGATGCTCCAGCTTTCTTTTGCCTTTACCTGCACCACATAGCACCCGTGAGCCAAAGCCCAGCAAGAAAACTTAATATGCTCATGAACAGTAATAACATGTCATCAAATCATAAGGCACACGCCTAGCAAAAATAGCCCTATTACAGCAGGCAAATGAGTTCACGTAACATTGAGTATAACACATCAACCAATGATCATAATAATCATCCAGGACTTTCAATCCAAACAAATAGGAGAGCGACAATGGTACAGTCACTAAGGTGGGTTCCGTTCCCAATAGCCACATGAAGATAGGGTCACCGGAGCTTATAGATAAGTGATCCTTTCACTAGCTTAACAAGATAGGTATCTGGGGAAATAGTCACCAGCATAACCTGTTGAGTAAATAAGTGATCCTTTCACTAGCTTAGATAGGATAGGTTCATGATGACTAGTCACCAACATAACCTTCCTCATGACCATAGAGTCATAACCATGGAACATTGTTCCCTAGCCATGTGACAAGCAGTCACCTAGGCCTTAGGCCCTGGCTTTGAGTAACTAGTCCTAGACTAGCCAAGCGCTTATAAGTTTCATCGACCTTAGGGTCAGTCCAGCATTAATACCCCATATGAGTCATTCAATGCTGATATCGATTAGATATAATCTTCATTTGGCTCGGTGTTCATGACGCTATGCCATTTCTGACTCTTAGGTCAGTATCCCTGACTAGTCAGTGCCATAAACAAGTAAGCATTGCCACCAAACATATATCACATATCCAATATCCGAATACAGGGCATTCAGCATGCTTACTTAACAAATACTAGTACAATTAGGATCATGCATAAACACAGAGGCTCAAGCTCTGAACAATATCATACCCAATATACAAAGCATGTCCTAATCACATGTTTCTCGTGCATTACATGCATCACATATAAACATCCAACATGCATCAAGTACAACCATGCATGTCATATATACACAAGGTGTAGTTTTCTTGCCTCAGATTCGAGCTAGAATGAATAAAAGAACGATCCTTGAGAACGATCAACTTTTAGTCATTTAGCGGTCACCTAGTCATAATCAAATACGGGACACCATTAATAAAAATGATCAACATAGGTTTCCAAACCAATATCTAGCCTCCGGGACATCAATCCAAACTAAACCGGGTAGTAGGATTGATTCCGAGGCCTAAGGCTAGCATTCCCAAGCCAAAAACTCATTTCTGGCCAAAAATGCCTCTAAGGACTGCGGCCCTCCCTAGCCGCGCCGCGGCCCGCCCCTCAGACAGAGGCGGCTCTTCCTCAACACCCATCGTGGGCCGCGGCTCACCCTAGCTGTGTCGCGGCTCTTTTCTGCAATTCAGCAAAAACCAGATTTCCTCCCCTGCGTTTTTCCTTGAAACCAACCTTCCAAACCAATCCCAAACATCCAATTCAGCCCCTAAACTTCATCTACAACACACCCTCATCAAAACCCAAGTTAACACCAACCAAAACTTCCATTAATTCCAACTTTCCACAAAGAATTCACAAGCTGAAAACTAAAGCCAAAACAGAGTATACCATAAAACTAATGGCTGGAAACTTACCTCAAACTCAGGTTGTGATGCTCTTCAATGGTGGAACACTCTCCCAAACTCCCAAGGTCTACTTCCCAAGCTAGAATCCTCAACAAGAGCTCAAAAATCACAAAGAAGATGAAGGAAGGAGGAGGTACGGGTAAGCTTCACTAACTTGCTCTATTTTTCCCTCTTCTTCACAGCCTAAAGAGTTTATATCTATCCTAGGGGTAAAAAGACCATTATACCCCTAGGTCAATTAAGGGTTTTTAAAGCTCCCAAGGGAAAATTTGTCATTTCCAGCCTATCTCGTTAATCATAATTAACGCTCTCCAATTCTCACTATTCTCAATATTCTCAAACACCAATAAATCATATCACGTTACCCTTTAATTCCCGGTAACGCTCTAATCATTAAAATCACCCCGAGACTCACCCTAAGTCTCGAGCTTAAACCCGTTATGACCAGACCGAACACTTGCATTTCATGATTGTCTCATGCCGAATAGCTCGAACCAATCCACCTTATAATGTGGCTATATTAATTAATCACAAACATGCACCAAAATACACAATTACGCCCACAACGGACAAATTACCAAAATGCCCTTATAATTATAAATACTCCCATATGCATGCATTTATCATCATATAATAATATAATTCACACTAACATGCATATAGTCATTTAATATCATAATAAATCAATTATGGCCCTCCCGGCCTCCTAATAAAGGTCCTAACCCTTATTAGGTAATTCGGGGCATTACAACTATCCCCTCCTTCCAGAAATTTCGTCCTCGAAATTTACTCAAACAGCTTGGAATAAGAATTTCGCACAATTAACTCCAATTCTCCGGGCCGCTTCCTCGACCTCACTATCTCTATAGCATTACCTTAACCCAAGGTACACTCTGTTCAGCAGAACCTTATTACTTCTGTTACAGTCTGAACTGGTTATTCCTTACCGGAATACTTAACCTTAACCTTCAGATTCCTATTACTCAGCTTATGAGTTCCTTTAACCCATGTCCACTGCATGGAAGTGCATAACATACTTTATACAACTGACAGTGCCAAAGATAAGGCTGATCCAGAGTCAACCTATCCAGGATTCAACCGCCGAGATGAACTAGGGCTTAGCTTTCCTTAATTCCGCACCCCTTTCCATGGTGATACTTTAAAGAAGATACATTCTTTTACCTGGAATTCCACATTCCTACTTTTCAATTCAACAAAACTTTACCAATTATTCTGAGACGTGAGCATCCAATCTTCAATTTCTGGTCATCTCAATAGTCCCCTGAACCACCTCAGGATTCAGATATACACCAACTCATTCATCTTATAAGATGTTCTTCCAATAATAATTGGATAACCCTCTTTCTCTGATTTACCATCAGTCTTAGAGTAGTAACCTGTACTGAATTCCATCTATATACTCATCGCCTTCCTATTCCTTCCAAAACTTGGAAGTCGCAATAGAGTCTTCATCTGATAAGATAGACCTTGAGTTCTCAAGAAGGCGCTTTAGCCCTCTCACAAAGAGATTTGAATACTGATCAGTTGTACTATTTATCCTTGCTGACAAAAATAAACTCACTTGGACTACCGGTCCACAATGACTCAGTGTTAACTCATACTGGCCCACTAGCCTGGGTAATCCCACCGTGAAACCCATCACGATGCTATCTTATTTCCATTATAAAATACTCAGAGGCTACCATGGCCTCACTGATTTCTAATACTCTGATCTGACCTACTATCAGGCTAAAAACTTACCACGCATTCCATTACATCCCTCTCCATCCCAGGCCACCACTATGAAGCTTTCATATCCTGTTATATTTCCATGATGCCTGAATGAAGAGAATAAAAGAATAGCATGAGATTCATCCAGAATCTCCCAACTAATCTCAATGTCCATTGGATTTCAAGTCCGATCTCTATACCACAATAAATTCATATCTGACACTGTACAACTCTTAGCTAATCCAACTAAGACTTTCCATTTAATCCTTCTTATCTGCAGTTCAATGAGTCATCTTTCCTTCTAATTCTTTCCGAAATAAAAATCTCAAACATAAAACTGGCCACCTGGCCCACCAGAAACTCTACTCTAGTTTTGGTCAAATTCTTTAACCAACCTATTGCTTAGGCAATTACTTTTTTTTTTTTATATAACTTCCTCTCTGATCTCTAGCTGGTCCTAACCAGATCCAAGATCCACCTTAAAGAATTCCATCTTACTCAATAACTAAATCTTTAATTCTTACAACTCCGTTGAGCCACTCAAAACAGTGCCTACATCTGATTCCATCCCTGGCACTAATCCAATCACCATTCTAGTCCCCCTTTCATATAAAAGAAACCCTGGCAAACCACCTGGAAACACATTCAGAACCCACAGACTAATCCAGTCTGTCCTAATCTCACTGGCACGATTTAAGTGGTATCCACCACACAAGCTAAGAATTCTATGCACCTACCTGCAATAAAACTCTAGCCCTTACTACGGATATCATAAGCATAATGAACCATGCACCATGCCAGCTATCACAAGGCTTTCCACTCCCCAGCTCAAGAGTTACTGTGCTTTCCTTGCCATTTAAGATTGCTCTTTAATCACTTAACCAATCCATACCCTGGATCAAACCAACGTCTGTCATAACCAACTTTATCCAAGCCACTAATGAGTCTTTCCACAATAATTTACCTGATCCCTTAAATTACCAATACAGCGTCACTTTTCATCATAACATAACCATATGACCTGTATATCAACTTTATACCTCTCTATATTCATCGAATAAAGGAACAACATGACACAAAAATCAATCAGCATAACTTAGAAATCAGAACTAGAAAACTGACCTGCCATCCCTGAGGAACTAGTCTCTGCCTCAGACTCTGACTGCCCTAGAATAAACACTCAAGTTGGAATCGAGCTGTCTATCCTCTTTTGCTCAAGCTCTCTTAGCCTTGGGAAATCCTTCTTGAAATGCCCAACCATGCCACATGCAAAAAATGACCTTGCCCAGCATTCTCCCAAATGACGCCTCTTGCACCGCGTACATATTGGACGAGTCTTCCAGCTTTCATTCTTACTTGCTCCAATAAGTGGAGATACCACTATCTGAGCTCCGTGCTCCCTGGCAATCTTCTTCTCATCTTTTATGCTCTCAACAGCAAGAGCCTTCTCTACCACCTAAGCATAGGTAGAGACTTCATGCACTGGGGCAATTCTAATGCCCTGAGATATTTCAGGATTCAATCCCTGAACAAACTTTTCCTTCCGAGCTATATCTGTGGGGACCATGTCAAAGGAAAACTTGGCCAACCCATTAAATTTATTAACATACTCGGTTACTGTTGCCTTTCCCTGAACGAGATTCAGAAACTCATTCATCTTAGCAGTCTTAGCTGCATCACAGTAATACTTCTCATTAAACAGCTGCCTAAATTCTTTCCAATCCATCACAACTGTATCTCGTGTCTGGGATACTACCTCCCACCACGTCCGGGCATCACCCCGCAATACACATGTCGCACAGATCACCCTATCATGACCTACCAGCCCCATACTATCCAGAATGGAACTGACCATGTCTATCCATTGCTCAGCTCTGAATGGATCTAGGCCTCCTTCGAAGACTGGAGGGTAATATTCCTGGAATCTTCCGCAGAGGAATTCCCATCTATTCTCAACCCTAGGCTGAGCTAAAGCTGATGCCACTCCTGGCATAGCAAAGGAAGAGGTGCTCCCCAACAGACTCCGCTGTTGCTTCAAACACCTAATCTCTTCCTCATGCCTCTGCAACTTTAATTGCAAATCTGTAAGCATCTGCTGAAAATTCAAAGGTGCAGATGAAGAACTGATACCCTGGCTGTAACTCCCAGCCTCATTATAACCACCACCAGGCCTCATTATCTGCCTTGAATATGAACCTACTGATTAAATCTGTAGTCAATAACTTGACCCATTAATCATGATGAGCATATCAAAAGCTTTTCCCCACGGGATAAATCTTACCACACCACAATCACAAACCACTTGCAGTGCTAAAAACATGCCCATAGCATTTATACATCGATCATAATCCCTGCTCTTCCAATATTCATACCGTGCCTCCAACTCCAGCATGCAAATATCACAATTATATACTTACAGAGCTGGTAATCACATCCACATATATATTCACGGAGCATATAATCATATAATCAAGAGCCAAGCTCTATCAGAATCTCATGCTCCCTAATACAATGTGCAGGTAAAGCATTTACATTTTATTTAAGCAGCTACGCACATAACTACAGAAATAGTTACCATTCCATGAGTGAAGCTATCTTCAGTAATGAGTGTACATGCACAGCTTGTCTTCAGGAACCATAAACCATGGCTCGCTCTGATACCAAGTTGTAATGCCCTAAACTCCAGGGATCGTTACGGTGTGCCTTGTAAACAGTGTTAAACTCGCTAATCGAGTCATTTGCCCAAAATCGTGAAACTAAGTATGATTAGCGATTTAGGGATTGAAAGGTTAAGATGTAACGTTTCACTAGAACGTTTAAATTTATACATTGGAATCCCAAAAAAATATAATTTAGAGGTCCATTACAAGAAAATAGTTACAACAGGACGATCTAAGCGGCAAAACAGGGTTTAACCCTAGTTCCCATTCAAACCTCGGCCGTGGTGGACGAGCAGCTGCATATGTACACCTCATCACCTAAGCTCTCCAACTCAAGGATGGTCCAGCTTTCTTTTGCCTTTACCTGCACCACATAGAACCTGTGAGCCGAAGCCCAGCAAGAAAACTTAATATGCTCATGAATAGTAATAACATGTCATCAAATCATAAGGCACACGCCCAGCAGAAATAGCCCTATTCCAGCAGGCAAATGAGTTCACGTAACATTGAGTATAACACATCAACAAATGATCATAATAATCATCCAGGACTTTCAATCCAAACAAATAAGAGAGTGACAATGGTACAGTCACTAAGGTGGGTTCCGTTCCCAATAGCCACGTGATGATAGGGTCACCGGAGCTTATAGATAAGTGATCCTTTCACTAGCTTAACAAGATAGGTATCTGGTGAAATAGTCACCAGCATAACCTGTTGAGTAAATAAGTGATCCTTTCACTAGCTTAGATAGGATAGGTGCATGATGACTAGTCACCAACATAACCTTCCTCATGACCATAGAGTCATAACCATGGAACATCGTTCCCTAGCCATGTGACAAGCAGTCACCTAGGCCTTAGGCCCTGGCTTTGAGTAACTAGTCCTAGACTAGCCAAGCGCTTATGAGTTTCATCGACCTTAGGGTCAGTCCAGCATTAATACCCCATATGAGTCATTCAATGCTGATATCGATTAGATATAATCTTCATTTGGCTCGGCGTTCATGACGCTATGCCATTTCTGACTCTTAGGTCAGTATCCCTGACTAGTCAGTGCCATAAACAAGTAAGCATTGCCACCAAACATATATCACATATCCAATATCTGAATACAGGGCATTCAACATGCTTACTTAACAAATACTAGTACAATTAGGATCATGCATAAACACAGAGGTTCAAGCTCTGAACAATATCATACCCAATATACAAAGCATGTCCTAATCACATGTTTCTCGTGCGTTACATGCATCACATATAAACATACAACATGCATCAATTACAACCATGCATGTCATATATACACAGGGTGCAGTTTTCTTACCTCAGATTCAAGCTAGAATGAATAAAAGAACGACCCTTGAGAACAATCAACTTTTAGTCCTTTAACGGTCACCTAGTCATAACCAAATACGGGACACCATTAATAAAAATGATCAACATAGGTTCCCAAACTAATATCTAGCCTCCGGGACATCAATCCAAACTAAACCGGGTAGTAGGATCGATCCCGAGGCCTAAGGCTAGCATTCCCAAGCCAAAAACTCATTTATGGCCAAAAATGCCTCTAAAGGATGCGGCCCTCCCTAGCCGCCCGTGGCCCACCCCTCAGACAGAGGCGGCTCTTCCTCAGCATCCAACGTGGGCCGCGGCTCACCCTAGCCGTGCAGCGGCTCTTTTCTGCAATTCAGCAAAAACCAGATTTCCTCCCCTGCGTTTTTCCTTGAAACCAACCTTCCAAACCAATCCCAAACATCACCCAAACATCCAATTCAGCCCCTAAACTTCATCTACAACACACCCTCATCAAAACCCAAGTTAACACCAACCAAAACTTCCATTAATTCCAACTTTCCACAAAGAATTCACAAGCTGAAAACTAAAGCCAAAACAAAGTATACCATAAAACTAATGGCTGGAAACTTACCTCAAACTCAGGTTGTGATTCTCTTCAATGGTGGAACACTCTCCCAAACTCCCAAGGTCTACTTCCCAAGCTAGAATCCTCAACAAGAGCTCAAAAATCACAAAGAAGATGAAGGAAGGAGGAGGTACGGGTAAGCTTCACTAACTTGCTCTGTTTTTCCCTCTTCTTCACAGCCTAAAGTGTTTATATCTATCCTAGGGGTAAAAAGTGTTGGGGTTTTATGCCCTAATTAAAACCCAAATTCTTTGTAATCTCATTTTATTATCAATAAAAGAATAGAAATCATTTTTTGACTTGGTCAATCACTTTGCTCACATGTTTTATTTTCATGATTATTTGTTTAATATAAACTTCTATTAAATCCCGAGCATATAGCTAATCTTATTTATAGTGACGTAATCACAGTGGAATATAAATATCATTATATGTTCAAAATAAGTTAGTCCTAAGATTAGTCAGTGCACTGGACTTACACTGACTTGTCAATCTACGATATGATCTACTTACACATTATAGTGTGATGTTCTTTCCAGAACATTAGCAAAGTAGATAAGATCGGATGTATATGTTACATCGGACAGGACCAATATTGACAGTTGACAAGATAAGTAAACATACTGTTATTATTTATTCTAGTCATATCATATAATTGACCATAGGTCAATTCATTCTCAATTCTGAGTGGTTAGTATTCTAACTGATTGTATTATTTGAGTTCTTTGACTTGTTCGTTACCAGCTTACCCTACGGACTAGCCCATACTTGCATCTTGGGAACTCGGTAGTATAATTGAGTGGGAGTGTTAATCATAGATATGAACATCTATAGCTTCTGATGAAGAAGTGACACGATGGTTTCCTTTTAGTTTGGTTCAAGGTGTTAAATGATAGAGATCTCATTTCAGTAATTAAATTAGTTTACTGAAATATCATTTACAAGGAACTAAGTGTTTTAAGGATAAAATACAATGAGGGGTAAAACGGTATTTTAGTCCCATCTCATTGTAGACCGTCTATAGAGGATTGAGTGACAATTATGGTTGTAACAATGGATAATTAATAGCGTATCTATATTTGTTATAGAGCGTTCTATGAATTCAAGAGTGCAATTCCGAGTCTATAGTGGAGTCACGAGGAATTAATAAGTTAGTAAATTTATTTGTTAGATTTATGATAACTTATTGGAGCTTGATTTCATAGGCCCATGGTCCCCATTGTACCTTGGATAAAATCATCTAGATAGTCTCAATTAATTGATTTAATCATCAAAGTTAACCAGGTCAATTTTGGATAGTTTCACAGAGTTGTGTAATTTTGAGAAGAAAAGAGAAATTATGGCAGATTTATTAATTAAGATAAATTGGTATCTAAATTAATAAATAAATTTAAATCAAGGTTCAAATTATAAATAATTAATTTGATAAAGGATTTAAATAATTAATTTGATAAAGGATTTAAATAATTATTTAATTAATTAAATCAATAGAAAATAATACAGGCCTTGATTTTAAGTCCAATGGGCTTATAATCAAATGGGAAATTTCACGGGCCTATAGCCCATGATAATTTTGACCTAGGGCTTCAAAATAGATATTATTTTATTGATTTTTTAATTAAATTAAATGGCCTAATTGAGTCTATAAAAGGAGTGCTTATAGAGAAGTCAAAACATAAGTTTGTAAGTCACAAGTCAGATTTTCTGATAGTTTTATATTCTCTCTAAACACAAGTCCTTTTCTAAGCCACTTTGTTATTTTCTCTTCTTCTCTCTATATCTATCTCATGTGTTGAGAATTGCCCACACTAGTCTAGGTGGTTCTAAGGATACATTGGAAGATTGTGAAGAAAATAGAAGATCAGTTCAGTTTCTTGATAATACTCTGCGACAGAAAGGATACAAGAGTTAGAGAAACTGAAGGAAGGACTCTTAATTCCGCTGCGTATGCTGTAAGTATTCTATTATTTGTTTCTCTTTGAATTCAATTTTAGAACCATGTTTTAGGCTATCTCGTATTAATTTGTTTAATATTAGATATACAGGAAAATAAATAAAGATCCTGTATAAGCTTAATCTAACAACTGGCCTCAGAACCTTTGGTAATCTTTATTTTCATGCATGAACATGTTTAAAATTAGATTATTTGATATGTTTGAATAATTGGATGGTTTTAAATGTTTTTATGAACATATTGATTTTATGTGAATTTTAACAATTTTTAGGTTATCTTGTTGTGTTTTCTATGCTATTAATTTTTATATATGTTTTATTTTGTGTAAAACATGTTAAAAATTAATTAGAAAATGGTTTTGGTTGAAAAAATTGCACAAAAAATATTTTCGAAATTTTTTGTTCTGGCTGCCATGCGCGCGCGCCTCGGGCGCGCACCCTAGCCCCGCGCGCGCACCACCAGCAGCGAGAGCAAACTCGGGTGAACAGTACCTGATACAGGTACTGTTCATCCAGAATTTTTTTTTTTTTGAAAAATAAATAAAATGAAATTTTGTGGAAATAAATTATTTATAATCAAAAATAACTTTTTTGTTTTATTATTTATTAAAAAAAAAAGATATTTTTGTTAGTTGAGATATAAATGATTAGATATTTTCTACAAAGATTCAAATTCAAATTTTAAAATAGACTAACAACTTAATTTTAAATAATTTAATATATTAAAATATTAGGATTATGATATCAGATATTCAAGATATTTTCATTTAAATTCTTTATTTTTTTTATATCTTTATTTGAAAATATAAATATCTTTTTATTCTATTGTTTTTAATATTTAAATTATTTGAAATTTGAATATTGTTAGTTAGATATTTTTATGGATATTTGAATTTATTTAACTATTTTGAGATATTTTAGAATTGTTATAACTATTTATATTTTATTTTATTTTTTTTAATGGTTAAAATATTAGCTAATAGTTATAACAACACAAGATATTTTGGAAAATAGTTAAGATATTGATTTTAAAATTTAAAATTGGTTAAATTTTGAAAAATATCATTTTTTTTCAGCCAATTAATAATTTTTTTTAATGAGATTTAAATTAACTTTGGTTAATTGTTGATAAATCCTATTTAAATTAAATAAATATTTTTTTATCAAATTAACCTAAAACCAAGTTGATTGTTGATAAATGAAATTTAAATTAACTATTGTTAATTGTTGATAAATTTCATTTAAATTGACTTATTTTTTGTAAAAATTTAATTAATTTGAATTGTTATCCCAAAAATTTGAAAAGAATGACGTGGCAATAAAATTAGCACATGGCATGAGTTAGTGGGGTGATCCGGCTTAGCAGTGGCCCAATGCACCAGTTAAGAAATTGGACGGATAGTCAAGTCAAATACACCCGACCGAAGAGAATATTTGGTCTAAGGGTTGCTTGGCTCAGACCTCAGTTTGAAGACCCTAATAATTGATTTGAAGCCAAGTCCAGGAAGATTGAAGGAGAGATTTGGATTTTGGTTCAAGAGATAAAAGCAACAGGTCCGATCGGACCTAAGCTTGGGGAGCCTCTTGATATTTTGGCACGAACGTGTCCAAAGAGAATGACTAAGACTTAAGTTTTAGTCAAGGGGAAGGCCACATAATGGCCGATCGGATATGCCATGGAAGAGGCATGCTTGGGCTTGTACGAGGTGAGAAGGAGGAGGAAGTTAGGCTCGGACCACCTTGGTCTGAGGAGAAGATTACAAGGTCCGATCGGACCTTGGTTGAAAAGGAGAGGCTCGGACCACTTTGGTCCGAGGAGAAGGGCACCATGTCCGATCGGACATGCCCATAGGAGAGGTGCCTTGGACCATTTTGGTCCAAGGAGATGATATGGAAAAGATGGCTCGGACCACCTTGGTCCGAGGAGAAAACTACAAGGTCCGATCGGACCTTGATTGAAGGAAATGGGCTCGTGCTTGACCGAGGTGAGATGCCAAAGAGGGTGGTTCGGACCACCTTAAGCCAAGGAGAAAACCATTGTGTCCGATCGAACAAGTCATGGAGGAGCTTACCTCGGACTTGTCCGAGGTAAGGAGCAAAGGAGGTGAGCTCGAACCACCTTGGTCCGAGAAGAGCCAAACTTATATGACCTTTGGTCCGAGGAGAGCCATGCATATACCACCTTTGACCCACGGAAAGCTTGAAGGAGTAATCAACATGCATGTGAGACTACGTCAAACTTCCCGAAACGACTTCAGTGAGAATTGGTCTAAGCATCCGGGAATCTCTCACTCCTCACTCGAATTTAGGGATCAGTTGTATTTTAAACATTTATTGTAATATAAATATAAGGTGAATAATAAAATATCCCTATCTAAAGGGGATATCAGTTGAGAATCCCAGGTCTATAAATAGAGGGTTGGGAGGATCGTAAAAGGACTTTTGGGCAAAATTAAGAGTTAACCTGTGTTCTAGAGCGAGAAAGTGTTTTTCCCTGAGAGAACCCCTTTTTTGTATTCTGGAATATTTGCACTGAAGAAACTCAGTTAACACTGGTTCATCTGATCTTGAGTGTGAATATATAATAAAATCTCTAACTGGATTAAGCTATTACCGACTATCGGGGCTGAACCACTATAAAAATCTCGTGTTATTTATTTACATTGATTAAACTGTCTGTTGTCGTTTATATTCTCTTGAAGGCTTGTCGTATTTGACGTCCTCACGTCGTTGGCTAAAATCACAGTCAACATGAATTTTTTTGATAAATTCTAGATAATTAATTGTGTTATTTTTGCAAATGAAATAAATTGTGGTATTTTTGCATAAATTCATAGAATTGCTCATATAGTAACATGATTAGCCCCATCCAATTATAACATGTATGTTTGCACTATATGTGGTGTTTTTGCAATTGGGCTTAGATGCATATAGTGGCCCATATGTTTGTTAGATATATGGTATTTTGCCAAATAAAATATTCATAAAATGATAGGTTTTATTTGGGCCCATTAGAAAATGTAAAGTTTAAATTCCTCTCTTGTGGGTGATTCCCCTTGTGAAGGCCCATTTGCTTTGCATGACTATAGTGGGCCTAATCAATTAATAACAATTAATAAAACGAAGGTTTAAATTCCTGTCTTTTGGACCTTGTATGGAAGATAGGGGGCCTTTGTAGTGGGAACGACATACTGGACCCAGCCCTCCTCCATACAAGTCCAATTGTTAAGGCCCATTTACCTGAGTTGAACTTAATTGTATAGGTTCATTATATTAGTTAAACCTAAATATTGATTAGCAACAAATTAATTCTAAATTAATTGAATTTGTTTCAATGTGACACTTTAGAATTAATAAGAAATTATAGGACTTTGGTTTTAAAAATTTTAATCTGTTTAATTTTTTTGGAAAACCATAGTCATTAATTTTCTAAAAATAAATAATAAAAATACTATTTTTAATTTTATAATGAGCTTATTTTAAGAATTTTATTCGATCTCCACCGTTGGTTTAACATAGTCAATAGCTTAATGGGGCCTCGAGGCGCTTTGATTCGTCCCCCTACGGAAGGTGTTCATTAGTTATTTTGACAATGTTAGATTTTGAAAAATAGATAATTATAGGTCAAATTCTACTAGACTCACCCCTACAGTGACTACTAGGACTAAATCTATGATTATTGAAACCGTGGGTCTAGCTCATAAAATAAGAGATTTTGTTTTCTTATTTTGATCGAATAGTAGGTTGTTAATAATGGTGTCCATTATTAAATGAGCTTACTGTTGGGGTTTTATGCCCTAATTAAAACCCAAATTCTTTGTAATCTCATTTTATTATCAATAAAAAAATAGAAATCATTTTTTGACTTGGTCAATCACTTTGCTCACATGTTTTATTTTCATGATTATTTGTTTAATATAAACTTCTATTAAATCCCGAGCATATATCTATTCTTATTTATAGTGACGTAATCACAGTGGAATATAAATATCATTATATGTTCAAAATAAGTTAGTCCTAAGATTAGTCAGTACACCAGATTTACACTGACTTGCCAATCTACGATATGATCTACTTACACATTACAGTGTTATGTTCTTTCCAGAACATTAGCAAAGTAGATAAGATCGGATGTATTTGTTACATCGGACAGGACCGATATTGACATTTGATAAGATAAGTAAACATACCGTTATTATCTATTCTAGTCATATTATATAGTTGACCATAGGTCAATTCAATCTCAATTCTGAGTGGTTAGTATTCTAACTGATTGTATTATTTGAGTTCTTTGACTTGTTCGTTACCAACTTACCCTACGGACTAGCCCATACTTGCATCTTGGGAACTCGATAGTATAATTGAGTGGGAGTGTTAATCATAGATATGAACATCTATAGCTTCTGATGAAGAAGTGAGATGATGGTTTCCTTTTAATTTGGTTCAAGGTGTTAAATGATAAAGATCTCATTTCAGTAATTAAATTAGTTTACTGAAATATCATTTACAAGGAACTAAGTGTTTTAAGGATAAAATACAATGAGGGGTAAAACGGTATTTTAGTCCTATCTCATTGTAGACCGTCTATAGTGGATTGAGTGACAATTATGGTTGTAACAATGGATAATTAATAGCGTATCTATATTTGTTATAGAGCGTTCTATGAATTCAAGAGTGCAATTCCGAGTCTATAGTGGAGTCACGAGGAATTAATAAGTTAGTAAATTTATTTGTTAGATTTATGATAACTTATTGGAGCTTGATTTCATAGGCCCATGGTCCCCATTGTACCTTGGATAAAATCATCTAGATATTCTCAATTAATTGATTTAATCATCAATTAGAATTATCAAAGTTGACCAGGTCAATTTTGGATAGTTTCACATAGTTGTGTAATTTTGAGAAGAAAAGAGAAATTATGGCAGATTTATTAATTAAGATAAATTGGTATCTAAATTAATAAATAAATTTAAATCAAGGTTCAAATTATAAATAATTAATTTGATAAAGGATCTAAATAATTATTTAATTAATTAAATCAATAGAAAATAATACAGGCCTTGATTTTAAGTCCAATGGGCTTATAATCAAATTGGAAATTTCACGGCCCTATAGCCCATAATAATTTCGACCTAGGGCTTCAAAATAGCTATTATTTTATTGATTTTTTAATTAAATTAAATGACCTAATTGAGTCTATAAAAGGAATGCTTATAGAGAAGTCAAAACATAAGTTTGTAAGTCACAAGTCAGATTTTCTAATAGTTTTATATTCTCTCTAAACACAAGTCCTTTTCTAAGCCTCTTTGTTATTTTCTCTTCTTCTCTCTATATCTATCTCATGTGTTGAGAATTGCCCACACTAGTCTAGGTGGTTCTAAGGATACATTGGAAGATCGTGAAGAAAATAGAAGATCGGTTCAGTTTCTTGATAATACTCTGCGACAGAGAGGATACAAGAGTTAGAGAAACTGAAGGAAGGACTCTTTAATTCCGCTGCGTATACTGTAAGTATTCTATTTTTTATTTCTCTTTGAATTCAATTTTAGAAACATGTTTTAGGCTATCTCGTATTAATTTGTTTAATATTAGATATACATGAAAATAAATAAAGATCATGTATAAGCTTTTTCCAACAACTGGTTTCAGAGACTTTGGTAATCTTTATTTTCATGCATGAACATGTTTAAAATTGGATTATATGATATTTTTGAACAATTGGATGGTTTTTCATATTTTTATGAACATATTGATTTTATGTGAATTTTAGCAATTTTTAGGTTATTTTGTTGTGTTTTCTATGCTATTAATTTTTATATATGCTTTATTTTGTGTAAAACATGGTAAAAATTAATTAGAAAAGTGTTTTGGTTTGAAAAATTACTCAAAAAATTGTTTGGAAAAAATTTGGCCTAGCTGCCCATGCGCGCCTCGCCCACGCACCGCGTGCCCCGCACGCAGGCCTCTGCAGCCGCGCACACATGCCCAGCCCACGCGCACGCGATGAACAGTACCCCGTGGTACTGCTCATCCTTTTTTTTTTTTTTAAAGAAAATAAAATTTGTTGAAATTTATTATTTATAATCAAAACCAAAAATATCTTTTTTGTTTTATTATTTAAATTTTTTTTTAAAATAAGATATTTTTGTTAGTGATAATAAATAATGTATTTTTACAATTTAAAAAAAAAATTATATATATATATTTTTTTTTTAAATTATGGACGGGTACTGTTCACTCGATTGCACTGGCTGCTGGGGCGCGCGCGCAAGAGGAATTGGCCAGGGATGCGCGCACATGGTGGGCGCTGGGTGCGCGCGCGCGGAGGCGGGCTGTGCGCGCGCGCGGAGGCGGGCTGTGCGCGCGCGCGGAGGCGGGCTGTGCGTGCTCTGCTGCGCACTGCGTGCGCGCGCGCATGGCAACCAGAACAAAAAATTTCGATTTTTTTTTTTTTTACAACCATAATTGTCACTCAATCCTCTATAGACGTTCTATAATGAGATAGGACTAAAATACCGTTTTACCCCTCATTGTATTTTATCCTTAAAACACTTAGTTCCTTGTAAATGATATTTCAGTAAACTAATTTAATTACTGAAATGAGATCTCTATCATTTAACACCTTGAACCAAACTAAAAGGAAACCATCGTGTCACTTCTTCATCAGAAGCTATAGATGTTCATATCTATGATTAACACTCCCACTCAATTATACTACCGAGTTCCCAAGATGTAAGTATGGGCTAGTCCGTAGGGTAAGCTGGTAACGAACAAGTCAAAGAACTCAAATAATACAATCAGTTAGAATACTAACCACTCAGAATTGAGATTGAATTGACCTATGGTCAACTATATGATATGACTAGAATAGATAATAACAGTATGTTTACTTATCTTATCAACTGTCAATATCGGTCTTGTCCGATGTAACAAATACATCCGATCTTATCTACTTTGCTAATGTTCTGGAAAGAACATAACACTGTAATGTGTAAGTAGATCATATCATAGATTGGCAAGTCAATGTAAATCCGGTGCACTGACTAATCTTAGGACTAACTTATTTTGAACATATAATGATATTTATATTCCATTGTGATTACATCACTATAAATAAGATTAGCTATATGCTCAGGATTTAATAGAAGTTTATATTAAACAAATAATCATGAAAATAAAACATGTGAGCAAAGTGATTGACCAAGTCAAAAAAATGATTTCTATTCTTTTATTGATAATAAAATGAGATTACAAAGAATTTAGGTTTTAATTAGGCCATAAAACCCCAAAAAACTCTCACTTGCACTAATTGAAACTAATGCCTTAATTCTACTAATCCCATCTCCTTGATATGCTTATCAAATGTAGCTTCTGGTAGTGTCTTTGTAAACGGATCTGCAAGATTGTCTTCAGTTGCAATCTTCATAACCTTCACATCTCCCCTGGCCACATATTCTCGAATAATGTGATACTTCATTTCTATATGCTTACTCCTCTTGTGACCTCGAGGTTCTTTTGAGTTGGCTATCGCTCCTGTATTGTCACAAAACAACACAAGCGGTTTATCCATTTCTGGAATAACACCAAGATCTGAATAGAACTTCTTTAGTCAGACTATTTCCTTATCTGCTTCTGACGCGGCTATGTACTCAGCCTCCATGGTGGAATCTGAGATTGCAGACTGCTTTACGCTTCTCCAAATCACAGCTCCACCCCCAAGAGTAAACACCATTCCACAGGTAGACTTTCTGTCATCGACATCAGTCTGAAAA
Source organism: Humulus lupulus (assembly GCF_963169125.1). NCBI lineage: Eukaryota > Viridiplantae > Streptophyta > Magnoliopsida > Rosales > Cannabaceae > Humulus > Humulus lupulus. The sequence goes on from NC_084793.1 coordinate 141,278,766, forward strand.
TCTGAATCGGTGTAGCCTACAGGGTTCAGAACACCACCCTTGTAGACTAACATATAATCCCTAGTCCGTCTCAAATACTTCAGGATATGCTTAACTGCTATCCAATGTTCCGGTCCTGGGTTTGACTGATACCTGCTCACTACTCCCACTGCATAGTAGATATTTGGTCTAGTACACAACATGGCATACATCAGACTTCCAACTGCAGATGCGTATGAAACTTTTCTCATTGCATCTTCCTCTTCAGGAGTCTGGGGAGACTGCTTCTTTGAAAGATGAATTTCATGGCGGGACGGTAGACGCCCTTTCTTGGAATTTGTCATTGAGAAACGTTCAAGCACTTTATCAATGTAAGCTGCTTAAGATAGAGCTAAAAGTTTGTTCTTTCTATCCTTGATGATCTAGATACCTAGAACATAACTTGCTTCACCCAAATCCTTCATCTGAAATTGAGTGCTCAGCCAATTCTTCACATCTGATAATTTCTTAACATTGTTTCCAATGAGTAAGATATAATATACATAAAGAACATGGAATACCACTATTTGATTTGCCTTCAGTTGGTAAACACAGGGCTCATCAATATTTTGTTCAAAGCCATAGGTTTCTATTATTTCATCAAACCTAAGATTCCAGGAACGAGAAGCTTGCTTAAGTCCATAGATGGACCTATTTAACTTACAAACTTTTCCTTCTTGTCCAGATACTTTAAATCCTTTTGGTTGATCCATATAAATGACCTCGTCAAGCTTTCCATTAAGAAAAGCTGTCTTGACGTCCATTTGCCAAATCTCATAGTCGAGAGCGGCTGCTATGGATAGGAGGATGTGAATGGATTTGAGCATGGCTACCGGACTAAAAGTTTCCTCATAGTCCATGCCTTCTCTTTGGGTATAACCCTTTGCCACTAATCGAGCTTTATAAGTCTCGATATTTTCATCAACACCTCGTTTCTTCTTGTAGATCCACTTGCACCCAATGGCCCTAAAGTCACTAGGTGCTTCCACAAGATCCCAGACGGAATTTGAGTACATAGACTCCATTTCCTGTTTCATGGCTTCGAGCCATAGTTCCTTTTCAGGGCTAGCCATTGCCTGTTTGAAAGACAATGGATCATCATCACTAGTGTCACCAATAACTATATTGGTTTCACCATCCAAACCATAGCGAATTGGGTTTCTAGAAACCCTCCCACTACGACGAGGCTCCATGACTGTTTGCTCAGGAACAGTGGTACTTTCTTCATTTAAATCGACTTGCGTCGGTTGTACATGAAGAGTGGGAATTTCATCATCAACTCGCGTTGATGACTATGGAACATTGGTTGGAGTCAATTCATTAACCATCTCCTCTAAAACTACTTTGCTGCGAGGTTTAAAGTTCTGGACATAGTAATTTTCCAGAAAAGTAGCATTTGTAGAAGTAAACACTTTCTTTTCTGAATGACTATAGAAAAGTCCACCCCGAGTACCTTTAGGATAGCCAACAAACATGCAAACTTCAGTTCGCGGTTCTAGCTTTCCCTCCTTTTTCCTCAGGACGTGAGCGGGACACCCCCAGATTCTATAATGGCGTAAACTAGGTTCACGGCCATTCCAGCGTTCTAAAGGTGTTTTGGGGATTGGTTTTGACGGCACGACATTGAGAATGTCATTTGCGGTTTCAATTGCATGTCCCCAGAACGAAGTTGGTAGAGTTGAGTAACTAAGCATGCATCTAACCATTTCCAATAAAGTTCTGTTTCGACGTTCCGTTACACCATTTTGTTGCGGAGTACCTGGGGCAGTAAGTTGTGATAAAATCCCAAGTTCAGTTAAATGATCTTGGAACTGCATATCCAAATATTCTCCACCCCTATCAGATCGCAAGATCTTTAACGTTTTACCTAATTGGTTGTGAGCCATTGCTAGGAATTCCTGAAACTTTGAAAATGTTTCTGATTTCCTATGCATTAGGTAAAGACATGAGTATCTAGAGTAATTGTCAATGAAAGTGACGAAATACTCAAAACCACCCCTAGCTTGTATATTCAAAGGTCCACAAACATCTGAATGCACAAGACCAAGTGGTTCTTTGGCCCTATCACCTTTTGCAGAGAATGGACGCTTGGTCAGTTTGCCTTCTAGACAAGATTCACAAACAGATAATTCACCTAAGGTGAATTCCCTCAAAGGTCCGTCCTTTGTAAGTCTTTGAATCCTATCATAGCCAATGTGACATAGTCTCAAGTGCCATAAATACGTCATATTTTTGTTATCGGTCTTTTGACATTTATTGGTCCTAGGTTTAACAACTTTGAATAAATCATTATTAAGAGCAAGGGGTTCGTTAGGTCGCAGAATATAAAGCCCGTTTTCCAAACATGCAATACACAATTGTGATCCATTGAAAGAAATAGATATATTAAAACTTGTGAAAGTCATAACAAATCGTTCTAATTGCAACATGGAAATTGAAATTAAATTTCTACTAAAATCCAGAATAAAAAATACATCTTTTAAAATTAAGTATTTATTTCCAAACTTTAGACAAGCTATTCCTCTAGCTTGGACCGCAACGAATGCTCCGTTCCCAACTCTAAGCTTTAAGCCACCTTCGTTCACTTCCTCCCACGATTCAAGAAGTTGTAAAGAGTTACAAACATGGTTAGTAGTTCCAGAATCAATAATCCAAACAGATTTATCATTCTCTAAAACACATGTGTTCCAAGATAAATGAACTATAATCATTACCTTTGTTTTTCGCTGCTAGAACTTAGGGCAATCTCATTTCCAATGCCCATTCTCTTTGCAGTGAAAACACTTATCTTTACCTTTCTTGTTTTTCTTGTTTTCCCCTTAGGCGTCTGTGCATATGGTTGTGCACTCGTCTTCGCAGCCTTTGCAGGCTTGGGGTTGTTGTTTTGTCCACCTTTCCTCTTGTTTCCAGATTTCGAAGACGAAGCTTGGTTAGCTTCAGCCTTAGCTAGATGAGCAGCAACATCAGTAGTCTTATTTTCACCTCATTTACTGGGTCCACCCATGACAGGTTCAATAATTTGAAGCTCGTTCATGAGCTGCGTCAGACCATAGTTGAGTTGAGCACGAACGTGCAGACACGGTTCCATCATGAACGTGCAGAGACGGTGCTATCCAAGCATTTACGATACCATCACGAGCATTGACGGTGCCATCACTAACGTGCGGACATGGTGCTCGTTCTGGGGATTCCTCAATCATGACGAATTCAAAGTTTTCACCAATCAACTCTATGTTGATATTCTGCTTCCAATTAAGGAAGTTTTCTCCAGTGAGTTTCTCCATCGAAAGTTGAGAAAGGATGGGAGTAGACACAGACACTACTTAACTTAAAACTACAAATTATCAATAAAATAGAAATCAATCACATTTGCTCAATAAAACTTCTATTCACACAAATTTCAAGAAATAGCACAACATATACAAAAATATGTAAGATATGAGAAAAAATACCAAAAACAATCATATCTTTATTTCTTTAGGTTTTTAACTAATCTATGATATCCTTGTCCCGGTTGGCGAGAGTCAAAAATACCACTAGTTAAATAGAGTTGTAAGCTCATTTAATAATGGACACCATTATTAACAACCTACTATTCGATCAAAATAAGAAAACAAAATCTCTTATTTTATGAGCTAGACCCACGGTTTTGATAATCATAGATTTAGTCCTAGTAGTCACGTAGGGGTGAGTCTAGTAGAATTTGACCTATAATTATCTATCTTTCGAAATCTAACCTTGTCAAAATAACTAATGAACACCTTCCGTAGGGGGACGAATCAAAGCGCCTCGAGGCCCCATTAAGCTATTGACTATGTTAAACCAACGGTGGAGATCGAATAAAATTCTTAAAATAAGCTCATTATAAAATTAAAATTAGTATTTTTATTATTTATTTTTAGAAAATTAATGACTATAGTTTTCCCCAAAAAAAAATTAAACAGATTAAAAAATTTTAAAACCAAAGTCCTATAATTTTGTATTAATTCTAAAGTGTCACATTTAAACAAATTCAATTAATTTAGAATTAATTCGTTGCTAATCAATATTTAGGTTTAACTAATATAATGAACCTATACAATTAAGTTCAACTCAGGTAAATGGGCCTTAACAATTGGGCTCGTATGGAGGAGGGCTGGGTCCAGTATGTCGTTCCCACTACAAAGGCCCCCTATCTTCCATACAAGGTCCAAAAGACAGGAATTTAAACCTTCGTTTTATTAATTGTTATTAATTGATTAGGCCCATTATAGTCATGCAAAGCAAATGGGCCTTCACAAGTGGAATCACCCACAAGAGAGGAATTTAAACTTTACATTTTCTAATGGGCCCAAATAAAACCTATCATTTTATGAATATTTTATTTGGCAAAATACCATATATCTAACAAACATATGGGCCACTATATGCATCTAAACCCAATTGCAAAAATATCGCATATAGTGCAAACAGACATGTTATAATTGGATGGGCCTAATCATGTTACTATATGAGCAATTCTATGAATTTATGCAAAAATACCACAATATATTTCATTTGCAAAAATACCACAACTAATTATCTAGAATTTATCCAAAAAATTCAAATTAATTAAATTTTTACAAAAAATAAGTCAATTTAAATGAAATTTATCAACAATTAACAATTGTTAATTTAAATTTCATTTATCAACAATCAACTTGGTTTTAGGTTAATTTGAAAAAAAATATATATTAATTTAATTTAAATAGGATTTATCAACAATTAACCAAAGTTAATTTAAATCCCATTTATTAAAAAAATATATTTTGTTAATTGGCTGAAAAAATGATATTTTTCAAAATTTAACCAATTTTAAATTTTAAAATCAATATCTTAACTATTTTCCAAAATATCTTGTGTTGTTACAACTATTATTTAATATTTTAACCATTTAAAAATAATAAAATACAAATAGTTAAAACAACCCTAAAATATCTCAAATAGTTAAAAATATTCAAATATCCATAAAAATATCTAACTAACAATATTCAAATTTCAAATAATTTAAATATTAAAAACTATAGAATAAAAAGATATTTATATTTTCAAATAAAGATTTAATAAAAATATCAAGAATTTAAATGAAAATATCTTAAATATCTGATATCATAATTCTAATATTTTAATATATAAAAAGATTTAAAATTAAGTTGTTAGTCTATTTTTAAATTTGAATTTGAATGTTTGTAGAAAATATCTAATTATTTAAATCTCAACTAACAAAAATATCTTATTTTAAAAAAAAAAAATTAAATGATAAAACAAAAAAGATATTTTTGGTTTTGATTATAAATAATTTATTTCTACAAATTTTAATTTAAAAAAAAAATTGAGAAAAAAAAATGAATAGTACTCGTGGTACTGTTCACGCTGGTGGCTGGTGTGCGCGCGCGCGGGCTGGGCATGCGTGCACGGCTGCAGGGGCGTGCGCGCGCGGCACACGGGTGACTAGCGGGTGGTGCGCGCGGGGCACGCGGGTGGTGCGTGCAGTGCGTGAGCGGGGTGCGCGCGCGCATGGCAGCCAGAAAAAAAAATTTCGAAAAAATTTTTTGTGCAATTTTTTCAACCAAAACCATTTTCTAATTAATTTTTAACATGTTTAAATAATTAGATATTTTCTACAAATATTCAAATTCAAATTTAAAAATAGACTAACAACTTAATTTTAAATCTTTTAATATATTAAAATATTAGAATTATGATATCAGATATTTAAGATATTTTCATTTAAATTCTTGATATTTTTATTAAATCTTTATTTGAAAATATAAATATCTTTTTATTCTATAGTTTTTAATATTTAAATTATTTGAAATTTGAACATTGTTAGTTATATATTTTTATGAATATTTGAATTTGTTTAATTATTTGAGATATTTTAGGGTTGTTATAACTATTTGTATTTTATTATTTTTAAATAGTTAAAATATTAGATAATAGTTGTAACAACACAAGATATTTTTATAAAATAGTTTAGATATTGATTTTAAAATTTAAAATTAGTTAAATTTTGAAAAATATCATTTTTTTCAGCCAATTAACAAAATATATTTTTTTAATAAATGAGATTTAAATTAACTTTGGTTAATTGTTGATAAATCCTATTTAAATTAAATTAATATTTTTTTTAAAATTAACCTAAAACCAAGTTGATTGTTGATAAATGAAATTTAAATTGACTATTGTTAATTGTTGATAAATTTCATTTAAATTGACTTATTTTTTGTAAAAATTTAATTAATTTGAATTTTTTTTAATAAATTCTAGATAATTAATTGTGGTATTTTTGCAAATGAAATAAATTGTGGTATTTTTGCATAAATTCATAGAATTGCTCATATAGTAACATGATTAGGCCCATCCAATTATAACATGTCTGTTTGCACTATATGCGGTATTTTTGCAATTGGGTTTAGATGCATATAGTGGCCCATATGTTTGTTAGATATATGGTATTTTGCCAAATAAAATATTCATAAAATGATAGGTTTTATTTGGGCCCATTAGAAAATGTAAAGTTTAAATTCCTCTCTTGTGGGTGATTCCACTTGTGAAGGCCCATTTGCTTTGCATGACTATAATGGGCCTAATCAATTAATAACAATTAATAAAACGAAGGTTTAAATTCCTGTCTTTTGGACCTTGTATGGAAGATAGGGGGCCTTTGTAGTGGGAACGACATACTGGACCCAGCCCTCCTCCATACGAGCCCAATTGTTAAGGCCCATTTACCTGAGTTGAACTTAATTGTATAGGTTCATTATATTAGTTAAACCTAAATATTGATTAGCAACAAATTAATTCTAAATTAATTGAATTTGTTTCAATGTGACACTTTAGAATTAATACAAAATTATAGGACTTTGGTTTTAAAAATTTTAATCTGTTTAATTTTTTTGGAAAACCATAGTCATTAATTTTCTAAAAATAAATAATAAAAATACTAATTTTAATTTTATAATGAGCTTATTTTAAGAATTTTATTCGATTTCCACCGTTGGTTTAACATAGTCAATAGCTTAATGGGGCCTCGAGGCACTTTGATTCGTCCCCCTACGGAAGGTGTTCATTAGTTATTTTGACAAGGTTAGATTTCGAAAGATAGATAATTATAGGTCAAATTCTACTAGACTCACCCCTACGGTGACTACTAGAACTAAATCTATGATTATTGAAACCGTGGGTCTAGCTCATAAAATAAGAGATTTTGTTTTCTTATTTTGATCGAATAGTAGGTTGTTAATAATGGTGTCAATTATTAAATGAGTTTACAACTCTATTTAACTAGTGATATTTTTTACTCTCGCCAACCGGGACAAGGATATCATAGATTAGTTAAAAACCTAAAGAAATAGAGATATGATTATTTTTGGTATTTTTTGTCATATCTTACATATTTTTGGTATATGTTGTGCTATTTCTTGAAATTTGTGTGAATAGAAGTTTTATTGAGCAAATGTGATTGATTTCTATTTTATTGATAATTTGTAGTTTTAAGTTAAGTAGTGTTTGTGTATACTCCCATCCTTTCTCAACTTTCGATGGAGAAACTCACTAGAGAAAACTTCCTTAATTGGAAGCAGAATATCAACATAGAGTTGATTGGTGACAACTCTGAATTCGTCATGATTGAGGAATCCCCAGAACGAGCACCGTGTCTGCACGTTAGTGATGGCACCGTCAATGCTCGTGATGGTACCGTAAATGCTTGGATAGCACCGTCTCTGCACGTTCGTGATGGCACCGTAAATTCTCGGATGGCACTGTGTCTGCACGTTCATGCTCAACTCAACTATGGTCTGACGCAGCTCATGAACGAGCTTCAGATTATTGAACCTGTCATGGGTGGACCTAGTAAAGGAGGTGAAAATAAGACTACTGATGTTGCTGCTCATCTAGCTAAGGCTGAAGCTAACCAAGCTTCGTCTTCGAAAGCTGGAAACAAGAGGAAAGGTGGACAAATAAACAACCCCAAGCCTACAAAGGCTGCAAAGACGGGTGCACAACCACGTGCACAGACGCCTAAGGGGAAGAACATGAAAAACAAGAAAGGTAAAGATAAATGTTTTCACTGTAAAGAGAAAAGGCATTGGAAACGAGATTGCCCCAAGTTTCTAGTAGCGAAAAATAAAGGTAATGATTATAGTTCATTTATCTTAGAAACATGTGTTTTAGAGAATGATAAATCCATTTGGATTATTGATTCTGGATCTACCAACCATGTTTGTAACTCTTTACAGCTTCTTGACTCGTGGGAGGAAGTGAACAAAGGCGGCTTAAAGCTTAGAGTTGGGAACGGAACGTTCGTTGTGGTCCAAGCTAGAGGAAGAGTTCGTCTGAAGTTCGGAAATAAATTTTTAATTTTAAAAGATGTATTTTTTATTCCGGATTTTAGTAGAAATTTAATTTCAGTTTCCATGTTGCAATTATAACGATTTGTTATGACTTTCACAAGTTTTAATATATCTATTTCTTTCAATGGATCACAATTGTGTATTGCATGTTTGGAAAACGGGCTTTATATTCTGCGACCTAACGAACCCCTCGCTCTTAACAATGATTTATTCAAAGTAGCTAAACCTAGGACCAATAAATGTCAAAAGACCGATAACAATAATATGACGTATTTATGACACTTGAGACTAGGTCACATTGCCTATGATAGAATTCAAAGACTTACAAAGGACGGACCTTTGAGGGAACTCACCTTAGGTGAATTACCTGTCTGTGAATCTTGTCTAGAAGGCAAACTGACCAAGCGTCCATTCTCTGCAAAGGGTGATAGGGCCAAAGAACCACTTGGTCTTGTGCATTCAGATGTTTGTGGACCTTTGAATGTACAAGCCAGGGGTGGTTTTGAGTATTTCATCACTTTCATTGACGATTACTCAAGACACTCATGTCTTTACCTAATGCATAGGAAATCAGAAACATTTTCAAAGTTTCAGGAATTCCTAGCAATGGCTCACAACCAATTAGGTAAAACGTTAAAGATCTTGCGATCTGATAGGGGTGGAGAATATTTGGATATGCAGTTCCAAGATCATTTAACTGAACTTGGGATTTTATCACAACATACTGCCCCAGGTACTCTGCAAAAAAATGGTGTAGCGGAACGCCGAAACAGAACTTTATTGGAAATGGTTAGATGCATGCTTAGTTACTCAACTCTACCAACTTCGTTCTGGGGACATGCAATTGAAACCGCAAATGACATTCTCAATGTCGTGTCGTCAAAATCAATCCCCAAAACACCTTTAGAACGCTGGAATGGTCGTGAACCTAGTTTACGCCATTATAGAATCTGGGGGTGTCCCGCTCACGTCCTGAGGAAAAAGGAGGGAAAGCTAGAACCGTGAACTGAAGTTTTCATGTTTGTTGGCTATCCTAAAGGTACTCGGGGTGGACTTTTCTATAGTCATTCAGAAAAGAAAGTGTTTACTTCTACAAATGCTACTTTTCTAGAAAATGACTATGTCCAGAACTTTAAACCTCGCAGCAAAGTAGTTTTAGAGGAGATGGTTAAAGAATTGACTCCAACCAATGTTCCATCGTCATCAACGCAAGTTGATGATGAAATTCCCACTCTTCATGTACAACCGACGCAAGTCGATTTAAATGAAGAAAGTACCACTATTCCTGAGCAAACAGTCACGAAGCCTCGTCGTAGTGGGAGGGTTTCTAGGAACCCAGTTCGCAATGGTTTGGATGGTGAAACCAATATGGTTGTTGGTGACACTAGTGATGATGATCTGTTGTCTTTCAAACAGGCAATGGCAAGCCCTGAAAAGGAACTATGGCTCGAAGCCATGAAACTAAAATGGAGTCCATGTACTCAAATTCCGTCTAGGATCTTGTGGAAGCACCTAGTGACTTTAGGGCCATTGGGTGCAAGTGGATCTACAAGAAGAAACCAGGTGTTGATGGAAATATCGAGACTTATAAAGCTCGATTAGTGGCAAAGGGTTATACCCAAAGAGAATTCGTGGACTATTAGGAAACTTTTAGTCCAGTAGTCATGCTCAAATCCATTCGCATCCTCCTATCCATAGCAGCCACTCTCAACTATGAGATTTGGCAAATGGACGTCAAGACAGCTTTTCTTAATGGAAAGCTTGACGAGGTCATTTATATGGATCAGCCAGAAGGATTTAAAGTATTTGGACAAGAAGGAAAAGTTTGTAAGTTAAATAGGTCCATCTATGGACTTAAGCAAGCTTCTCGTTCCTGGAATCTTAGGTTTGATGAAATAATCAAAACCTATGGCTTTGAACAAAATATTGATGAGCCCTGTGTTTACCAACTAAAGGCAAATCAAATAGTGGTATTCCTGTTTCTTTATGTAGATGATATCTTACTCATTGGAAACAATGTTAAGAAATTATCAGATGTGAATAATTGGCTGAGCACTCAATTCCAGATGAGGGATTTGGGTGAAGCAAGTTATGTTCTAGGTATCCAGATCATCAGGGATAGAAAGAACAAACTTTTAGCTCTATCTCAAGCAGCTGACATTGATAAAGTGCTTGAACGTTTCTCAATGACAAATTCCAAGAAAGGGCGTCTACCGTCCCACCATGGAATTCATCATTCAAAGAAGCAGTCTCCCCAGACTCCTGAAGAGGAAGATGCAATGAGAAAAGTTCCTTACGCATCTGCAGTTGGAAGTCTGATGTATGCCATGTTGTGTACTAGACCAGATATCTGCTATGCAGTGGGAGTAGTGAGCAGGTATCAGTCAAACCAAGGACCGGAACATTGGATAGCAGTTAAGCATATCCTAACGTATTTGAGACGGACTAGGGATTATATGTTAGTCTACAAGGGTGGTGTTCTGAACCCTGTAGGCTACACCGATTCAGATTTTCAGACTGATGTCGATGACAGAAAATCTACTTCTGGAATGGTGCTTACTCTTGGGGGTGGAGCTGTGATTTGGAGAAGCGTAAAGCAGTCTGCAATCTCAGATTCCACCATGGAGGCTGAGTACATAGCCGCGTCAGAAGCAGCTAAGGAAATAGTCTGGCTAAAGAAGTTCTATTCGGATCTTGGTGTTATTCCAGAAATGGATAACCCGCTTGTGTTGTTTTGTGACAATACAGGAGCGATAGCCAACTCGAAAGAACCTCGAAGTCACAAGAGGAGTAAGCATATAGAAAGGAAGTATCACATTATTCGAGAATATGTGGCCAGGGGAGATGTGAAGGTTATGAAGATTGCAACTGAAGATAATCTTGCGGATCCGTTTACAAAGACACTACCAGAAGCTACATTTGATAAGCATATCAAGGAGATGAGATTAGTAGAATTAAGGCATTAGTTTCAATTAGTGCAAGTGGGAGTTTGTTGGGGTTTTATGCCCTAATTAAAACCCAAATTCTTTGTAATCTCATTTTATTATCAATAAAAGAATAGAAATCATTTTTTGACTTGGTCAATCACTTTGCTCACATGTTTTATTTTCATGATTATTTGTTTAATATAAACTTCTATTAAATCCCGAGCATATAGCTAATCTTATTTATAGTGACGTAATCACAGTGGAATATAAATATCATTATATGTTCAAAATAAGTTAGTCCTAAGATTAGTCAGTACACCAGATTTACACTGACTTGCCAATCTACGATATGATCTACTTACACATTACAGTGTTATGTTCTTTCCAGAACATTAGCAAAGTAGATAAGATCGAATGTATTTGTTACATCGGACAGGACCGATATTGACAGTTGATAAGATAAGTAAACATACCGTTATTATCTATTCTAGTCATATCATATAGTTGACCATAGGTCAATTCAATCTCAATTCTGAGTGGTTAGTATTCTAACTGATTGTATTATTTGAGTTCTTTGACTTGTTCGTTACCAGCTTACCCTACGGACTAGCCCATACTTACATCTTGGGAACTCGGTAGTATAATTGAGTGGGAGTGTTAATCATAGATATGAACATCTATAGCTTCTGATGAAGAAGTGAGATGATGGTTTCCTTTTAGTTTGGTTCAATGTGTTAAATGATAGAGATCTCATTTCAGTAATTAAATTAGTTTACTGAAATATCATTTACAAGGAACTAAGTGTTTTAAGGATAAAATACAATGAGGGGTAAAATGGTATTTTAGTCCTATCTCATTGTAGACCATCTATAGAGGAGTGAGTGACAATTATGGTTGTAACAATGGATAATTAATAGCGTATCTATATTTGTTATAGAGCGTTCTATGAATTCAAGACTGCAATTCCGAGTCTATAGTGGAGTCACGAGGAATTAATAAGTTAGTAAATTTATTTGTTAGATTTATGATAACTTATTGGAGCTTGATTTCATAGGCCCATGGTCCCCATTGTACCTTGGATAAAATCATCTAGATATTCTCAATTAATTGATTTAATCATCAATTAGAATTATCAAAGTTGACCAGGTCAATTTTGGATAGTTTCACAGAGTTGTGTAATTTTGAGAAGAAAAGAGAAATTATGGCAGATTTATTAATTAAGATAAATTGGTATCTAAATTAATAAATAAATTTAAATCAAGGTTCAAATTATAAATAATTAATTTGATAAAGGATTTAAATAATTATTTAATTAATTAAATCAATAGAAAATAATACAGGCCTTGATTTTAAGTCCAATGGACTTATAATCAAATGGGAAATTTCACGGCCCTATAGCCCATGATAATTTCGACCTAGGGCTTCAAAATAGCTATTATTTTATTGATTTTTTAATTAAATTAAATGGCCTAATTGAGTCTATAAAAGGAGTGCTTATAGAGAAGTCAAAACATAAGTTTGTAAGTCACAAGTCAGATTTTCTGATAGTTTTATATTCTCTCTAAACACAAGTCCTTTTCTAAGCCTCTTTGTTATTTTCTCTTCTTCTCTCTATATCTATCTCATGTGTTGAGAATTTCCCACACTAGTCTAGGTGGTTCTAAGGATACATTGGAAGATCGTGAAGAAAATAGAAGATCGGTTCAGTTTCTTGATAATACTCTGCGACAGAGAGGATACAAGAGTTAGAGAAACTGAAGGAATGACTCTTTAATTCCACTGCGTATACTGTAAGTATTCTATTTTTTTTTCTCTTTGAATTCAATTTTAGAAACATGTTTTAGGCTATCTCATATTAATTTGTTTAATATTAGATATACATGAAAATAAATAAAGATCCTGTATAAACTTAATCCAACACTTACAACTCTATTTAACTAGTGGTATTTTTGACTCTCGCCAACTGGGACAAGGATATCATAGATTAGTTAAAAACCTAAAGAAATGGAGATATGATTTTTTTTTTGTATTTTTTTATCATATCTTACATATTTTTGGTATATGTTGTGTTATTTCTTGAAATTTGTGTGAATAGAAGTTTTATTGAGCAAATGTGATTGATTTCTATTTTATTGATAATTTGCAGTTTTAAGTTAAGTAGTGTCTGTGTCTACTCCCATCCTTTCTCAACTTTTGATGGAGAAACTCACTGGAGAAAACTTCCTTAATTGGAAGCAGAATATCAACATAGAGTTGATTGGTGACAACTCTGAATTCGTCATGAATGAGGAATCCCCAGAACGAGCACCGTGTCTGCACGTTAGTGATGGCACCGTCAATGCTCGTGATGGTACCGTAAATGCTTGGAGCGGCTGGAGTCCATAGACCCATTTTTTTAGGCTTAACAACCTCATCTTCAACAAAGGTTGGACACTTCCATCCATCATCGACTGCCATCCACACCCGTTCGTCAACAACTCTCAAGAAAGCACGCATTTTTGTCTTCCAGTAAGGATAATTTGCCCCTTCAAGCATTGGGGGTCGAGATGTGGAACCTCCTTCTCTGAACATCTCCATTATGTACAAACAATCAAACAAAACAAAAAATATATACTCCCAGAGTCGGATCTCAGAGAGGGTTTGTGTCAACTGGATTACCCAGAAAACAAGAATCGTGAATTACACGAAGACAAATCAATTATCAATTTCAGTATACAAAAGATAGGAGGATCGAGAAAAAAAATTAGAACAAACAACCTGGCTCTGATACCAATTGAAAAACCTAAGTTTTTGCCTATCTTTCCAATTTTACAACATTCATCTAGATTTTATCTTGATTTATGCTTGAACATTAACAACAAAATCATAAGAGTTGACACACGAAATTACAAGCATCGTCTGCACTGAAAACTTATTCCAGCCAACTAGTGCTTGGGTTCCCTGAACCAGGGTAATAACTCTCACTATATTAAGAAGTAATTTTACAATAACCAGTTCAAGAATCAATCTGTAAAACTATACAATTTATCTCAAAATACAGTGAAGCTTTTTACCCTAAATAACCAAATCCCTTGGTTATAGATGCAAGATCCCCTTGCTTCAATATTGAACTCCCTTCAACAATATCTCATATCCGAATACCTTCGGATCTATAGCATCAAGACCCAGCTGAACTCCTTCAGCAATCACGACTTGATTCCAGAGCTTGCATAGAAACCTTCAACCACCATCAATGGAGTTTCTTGCAATAATTTGCAAAAATCAATAGAAGAAAGAGAAGAGAAAATACAAAGCACACTATGCAATCGTCCGATCTAAGAGAGTTGATTATAACTAATTAACCAGGCCAATATATATGCTTAGCTGCAATTAGGTATAAAACCAGAAACAACCAACATCTGTTACTCACTAACAACCTTGCTGTACACACAGACTGACGTGGACACTTACTAAAAACAAATAAACTCCAGACATAACATAAGATCATTCCAGACACGACTGAACCTAATTTGTCATACTGAAAATATTGGTCCTTACAGAGATTGAAATAGATAACGGGCAGTTCTGTTTTCAAATTTTTGTTACATATTAATATTCTAGGTAGAAGCAATGTGCAATGCATATTTACTTAGTTTTAAAGTTGTAAATATTGTCTATAATTTTAATAAAAACTGGTTTATTATTTTTCTTAATATGTATATATATATAATAATAATAAAATGAATTATACTCCTATAGTATATGTCAATATTTACATGACTACATGATATATATATATAATACAATAATATTTAAAAAGAAATTAATAATAGAAATAAAAAAAGAATTGAAAAAGTCTAGTGTATACAGTACTATCCATGCATGCATAAACTATTTTTAATTTCTAATATTATATGTTTAATATAATATTAAGTTTAAGTTTAATTAAATTTTATTTAAGTTATTAAATATATGGTTTTATTATTTTTAAATAATTATTATTATAAAACATCTCAAAAATATCCTATTTGAATTTTTTTTTTATTTAAGTTTAAGTCATGCTTACAATCTACTGTTAAATAGAAGAATATTCTATTAAAGTTAACAAAAAAAAATTAAAAAATAAAGTATTAAAACTAAAAATTTCCTTTATCTACACACTTTGTATATAGAAAAGATAATATTTTGTATCCTAAAATTACTATTTATTGTATTTATGAGTTATTCATAACACAATTTTATTATTATTATATTAACTAAAACATCTACCATATAGTTTAACTTTCTTTCAATATTCTTTCTAGACATATAGTTAAATTTTGTTAATTATTTATTTAGATTGATGGTCCTTTAATGAAATATTTCTCTTTAAATTCAATTTAATTTAAAAAAATTGAATCTAAAAAAAATAATTAACATAAATCTTAATTTAAAAAATATTTTAATTTATCTTTAACTAATTTTTCTAGTATTATGAAAACAAATTTTTATATGATCCTAAAAAACCATTCATCCTAATATATTATTAAATTTACTTATTTCAAAGATACAATAATATTAATTATCATTTAATTCATTTATTACATATTATATTTTTTTTTCACTAGCTTCTGCCTAGTATATATATATATATATATATATATATCTTCTATATAATAAATGTGTAGATAAAAGAAATTATTGGTTTTAACGGTTTTTATTTTTTTAATGTTAACTTTAACAGAATATTCTTATATTTAACGGTAGTTTGTAATCAATAAAACTTAAATAAAATAAAATAAATAGTTAAAAAATGAACATATGATATTTATGAGATATTTTTACAATGATAATTATTTAAAAATAATAAATAATTAAACAAATTAAAATATGATAACTTTTTAGATATTTTACAATAATAATTATTTAAAAATAATAAAATCAGATGTTTTATAATTTAAATAAATTTAATTAAACTTAAACTCACTTATTAGAATAATATCATATTAAACATATAATATAATCTATTGTGAATTAGCAATAAATTGCTTTTTTTTTTAAAAAAAACTAGCAAGAAACTTAAATATAAAATCACGTATAATCTTTAATATTACATTAAACATATAATATATAATCTATTGTTGTCACTCTTAAATTAAAAAACTAGAACAATCATAAACTTAAACAAAAATAAATAAATTATTTAATTAAAATAAGATATTTATATATGACATTAATATAAATTTAATAAAAATAATTAATAAATTCTATAAATAAAACTAAGCAAGCGTGCATATTGCACGTTGCTTGTATCTATATATATAAATATATATATATAGATATATAGATTATTAATTAGCACCATTCGTACCACAATGAGATCTTTAGTATGATTATTCATATATATATTTATTAAATTGTTAAATATCTTAAATTATTAAGTATAATTAAATATAAATATAAACTCAAAAAATATCTTATTAAATATCTTATAAAACTAACTATAGGTAATCTAATAATAAAATTAAAAATAAATATTAAATATAAACTCAAAAAATATCTTATTTAAATTTTTGTTAGTTTATTAGTATATGTTTTGATTTTGTAAATGAATTAAAAAATTAGATTAATTTAGAAAATATAAAAAATGCATTGAAAGTATTTTAGAGTGCCATATAATTTCATTGAATCTCTTTTATAGAGATATATAGATATATCTCTTCTATATAATAAGTGTGTAGATAACGAAAGTTCTTATTTTTAACGGTTTTTTATTTTTTTTAATGTTAACTTTAACAGAATATTCTTATATCTAACAGAATATTATTATATTTAATCGTAGTTTATAAACTCTTAAACTTAAATAAAATAAAATAAATAATTAAAAAAAAAGATATTTTTGAGATATTTTACAATGATATTTATTTAAAAATAATAAATAATTAAACAAATTAAAATATGATATTTTTTTTTTATTTTTTACATGATAATTATTTAAAAATAATAAATAATTAAACAAATTAAAATATGATATTTTTGAAATATTTTACAATGATAATTATTTAAAAATAATAAAATTATTTTATAACTTAAATAAAATTTAATTAAACTTAAACTCACTTATTATAATAATATCATATTAAACATATAATATAATCTATTGTCAATTAGTAACAAATTGTTTTTTAAAAAAACTAGCAAAAAGCTTAAATTTAAAATCCGCTAATAATATTTAATATTATATTAAACATATAATATATAATCTCTTGTTGTTACTCCCAAATTAAAAAACTAGAACAAACATAAACTTAAACAAAAATAAATAAATTATTTAATTAAAATAAGATATTTATTTGAAATTTATATGACATTAATATAAATTTAATAAAAATTGTTAATAAATTCTATAAATAAAACTAAGCAAACGTGCATATTGCACATTGCTTGTATCTAATATATATATATATATATACAAATTCATCACAGTTTCCTGTGCCTAACTAACAAAAGGGTTCATCACCATTTTAAAAATGTTGCGAGAGAAGAATCTAGTATCATGTGTTGAAATTTTCTGTGTTACCTGTTGCCATAAAACAATTAAGAACATATGTTCGCTACCTAATGACCGATAAAGGAGAGCCTTTGGGTCTGAAAGTTGGCCAGAATCAGAGTCACTCAAACTCAATGCTACTCTACTTATTTTTTTAACAAAGATTACGATCATAGGTGCACTATCTAAAGGCAAATTTGAGTTTTTATGATTAATGATTGGTTTTAAGTAAAAAAAAAAAATGATAGGCATTTAAATTATTTAAAAAAAATATTAATTTTTTTGACAATATCCAAAATACTCCTCTCATAATTTTTTCCATCCATTTCCCTCTCTCTCCCTCAATCTATTCCTCTCAACTCCCTCTCTAGAAAAAAATTCATGGGTAAGGTAAAATATCATAGAAATCAATGTAACAATAAGTATTCCTCACTTATAACACTAAAATACTACATTTCGAACAGATTTGGACATGATTTTTGAGTTTTTATTGCGATTTTTTTTTTTTAGATCTGAAACTTTGAAATCTGCAGAAAATCGACGTGGTTTGATGGGGCCTTCAAAATCAAGAATTTCATGAAAAAATCGACGTTGCTTGATGGTGGTTCGATGGTGTTCGATGCGATTCTTGTAAGATAGGTAATTTTTCACTCTGGTGTCCGTTTGTGGTAATATTTTTTTATTTTGGGTATTTTTCAAGATTTACACGTTTTAGATGTGTATATACACATTTGGAAAATGTAAATCTTGAAAAAAAAAATGACAAATGCAAAACATACCTCATTCAAGATATATTTTTAAGTTCTAAACTTTGAAAATTTGTATGTGAACATCTAAAACGTGTAGATCTAAAAAATATACCCAAAATAAAAAAAAAATCATCACAAACAGACACCCGAATGAAAAATTATGTCTCTTACAATAATTGCATCGAACCACCATCGAGCAACGTTGATTTTTTCATGAAAATATTGATTTTGAAGGCCCCATCAAGCTGGTATCGAGCAAAGTCAATTTTCTACATATTTCAGAGTTTCAGATCTAAAAAATAACTCAAAAATCATGCCCAACTCGATGGTGTTCAATGTTACCTTGATGGGACCTTCAAAATCAATATTTTCATAAAAAAATCGGCGTTGCTCGATCGTAGTTCGATGCAATTCTTGTAAGAGACATAATTTTTCACTCGGGTGTCCATTTGAGATGATTTTTCTTATTTTGAGTATTTTTCTTATAGATCTACACGTTTTAGATGTTCACATACACATTTTCAAAGTTTAAAACTTGAAAACATATTAAAACATATCTTGAACATGAAGAATGTTTTGCATTTGTCATTTTTTTTTCAAGATTTATATTTCTCAAATGTGTATACATACATCTCAAACGAATAGATTTTGAAAAAATACCAAAAATAAAAAAAAAATCAACACAAACGGACACTCGAGTGAAAAATTACGTATTTTACAAAAATCACATCGAACACCATCGAGCCTCCATCGAACCACCATCGAGCAATATCAATTTTTTTTATGAAAATCTTGATTTTAAAGGCCCCATCGAGCTAACATTAACTCTATCAAGCACTATCGAACTACATCGATTTTCTGCAGATTTCAAAGTTTCAAATCTGAAAAAAAAAAATCGCAAAAAAAAACTCAAAAATCATACCCAAATCTGAATGCAGTATTTTAGTGTCGTAAGAAATATTTACTATTACATTGAATTCTCTTATATTTTAGTGTCTTATGTTGAAGAGTATTTTAGGTACTGTCAAAAGATTTAGTATTTGTTTTGAAATGATTATAAGGCCTAACATTAAAACTCAAATTTCCCTATCTAAATTACTCTTCTCTCTACAGTACCTGAAAGCAAGAACATGCTAGAAATTACCACTACGTTTGAAATAAAAATTATGACAGCCCTTCCCTTGACCCTTCAAAAATTTCTTGACTACACAACTCATCATAAAAGTAACAAAAGATATACATAGGGGAAAGAAGAAGAAAAAATGAACGCAAAAGCATACTTAACCACATCCATAGTTTACATCTGGTTTGGCAGCGGCGGAGGAAAATGGGACTTCAACTCTCTCTTTGACAAGGCAACGAGCCTCCCCATTTTCCACCACTAAGATTCTCCCAGGGGGGCAATCAGCGCTTGATCTTTTTTCTTCAGTCACTGGCTGATGGAAAGAGCCCAAAAGCTTCAAAGAGGTGTCTCTTTTGAAAAATTTAGGCCCAAAACCAGAGAGACTCAACATAGATACCACACCCACAATAGTGAAAACAGTTTTGGCTGCTGCACCTAAAAAGAACCCAAGCCCTCTTGAATTCTTATTCTGCTCAGAATCACTTGTGTTCTTCTTTCCTGTATTTGCTGGATCAACAGACACTACCCCATTTCGAACAAGCTTGTGCATGGACGGGAAGTGTGGCAAATAGCCATTTTCTCTGCAGATGGAGTGTGGAGGGCGACTTGGATAAGGAGGAAGCAAAAGATCATTGTTCTGTTCAACAGTTTCACCAGCAAAAGCAGAAGCCTCATTTATAACTTCCAACTCCTCCCCCTTGTATTCCTTCAGCTTACCAAGCAATGCCTTGCGGCTCTGCTCAATCTCAGTAAGGGCAACTTCCCTTTCATACCGCTGCTGCTGTTGCAAAGCCTGGTGATAAAAGGAACACTTCTGAAGTTTAAAATCTGAAGTCCAACATGTTCGATTCAATGTCATAGATAATATGTGCTAAGGTAAATAAATAAAAAAACCATTGTTCAGTGTAAGAGACTTTATAGATAACACTGTTTGTGCACGCTAAGTTAAATATATAATGAACCTGGAAAAGGCCAAAAACTCAACAAGTACTCGTACAATGAATACGTATTGGCACTAAATGACCAAGATAAAAGTTTCAAAACATGTATTCATGGAGTGAAGAATATTGCGTTTCACTAATCCCAGTCCTTATTCCCAAGATTAATGAGATCAAGCATATCTTGGATACTTTACTTAGAGATCCAAATAGAGTTTCTTTTATTTTTATAATATTAAAACAGACTAACTCAGTAAAAGAAACAGAGGAATAATAAATGTGATGAACGCAACCATTCTACGACAACATTACTCCTTTCTGTTATTGCATTTCTAGTGCTTGCTTTGGGCAGTATCCAAGCATCTCTTGCCAAGACTGGGAGGGTGATAACACAATCACTAATCACTATACACATCCAAAAACTAGTGTGTGTGTGTGTGGTAACTAATTCAAATAGATAGAAATGAGGATTTTCATTTGGTTAAGAAGAAACTAACTAGCATACAGCTTCATCATTCATCATTGACACACGACAAACAGTAGTTAAACATATTGTTTCAGGTACATCGAGACATTTTGCTTAGTCTAGAAAATATATATCTAAATATAAATATATAATATAACTATATAATACTACATTCAATATGATATTACGATGATGAAAAAGATTTATGTTCATAATTGATACACACATTTCCAAGAAATAAACTAAAACGATAATCCAGATATGGACACATTACTGAAACCCAAATTCAGGAAAAGTTATTATTTTTATTGTTACTTTTTGGAGTAATCGGGGAAAGTACTATTAAACAAAGCATAACATGTTTCTTACTTGCCAAACATATTTACTAAATCCCTGAGAAACGGCATCCCACAATACAAAAGCCGAAATAACTATCTATCTATCTATATATATATACACACACACGGCGAATTGGGGCTTATCCAAGAAAACCCTAATAAGGAGAGGAGTTACAAGAAGCAAACCTGTAAAGACGAGAGCTGGGTCTCAAGGGATTCAAGGGCATCGCAAATATTCAAAAGCCTCTGTGCTTCTTCTTCTTCTTCTTCTTCTTTCTCTAGCTCTTCCTCTTCTCCTTCTTCTTCAAACCCTCCGCTGTGGACTCCATTCTCTTTTTGCAGTAATGGGTCATCTTGAACTTTGCGAGGAGAGCTTGCCTTGTGGATGCAGTTCCCGATCTTTAGTCGTAGCTCTGTGGCCCTGGCCAGTACCAACCCTATGCCCTCTTCCTCCATCTCTCTCTATCTTCTTCCTTGGAGCTGGAAATGTAACAAAAATGACTGCGAGGAAAGAAAAGGGAGAAGTTTGCCAGAACCGCCAAAACAGCTCACTGTTGTGACTCACATCGATTTGTTGCTTTTTGAGTAAAATCTCTTTTTTTATTAAATTATTTATTTTTATTTATAGAATTTATTAATTATATTTATAAAATTTGTATGATTATTATATAAATTTTAAATAAATAAATAATATTATATATAAAAAATAACATAAACATATTAAATAAACAATTAAACTAAAATATTATTTAAGTACAAAACATATTTTTTTAATTATATATATAATCTAATAATTTTTAAAAATAATAATTAAAATTATATATTATATGTTATTATTATAATGATATTTTATAATATTTAAATTTATATTAATATAAGTACTAAATATTTAATTTTGTATTAAATAATTTTATCATAATAATATTTTATAATATTTAAATTTATATTAATATAATTGATAAAAAAATTAAGATTATATATTATTATAATAATATTTTATGACATTTAAATTTATATTAATATAATTATTAAATATCTAGTCTTTTATTTGTATTATTATAATAATAATATTTTATAACATTTAAATTTAAGTTTATATTAATATAATTATTATACATATAATTTTATATTAAATATTATTATAATAATAATATTTTAAAATATTTAAATTTCTATTAATATAATTAATAAATATTTATTTTTAAATTAATTTTAAAAGTATATTTCATTAAATATTTATAATATTCTATCAAAATTAGCAAAACAAATAATTAAAACTAAGAATTTTCCTTATTTATACAATTTTTTTATATTGAATATATATTTATATATATATGAATTTTTAGCGACTTGGGGCTACTTAAAAAAAAAAAAAAAGTAAGAAGTATGTCTAACTACTTCCTCTCTTCTTTCTCAAGACACCTAATTTTTTTTTCAACAAATTTCAAATTTACATTTTTGTTTTATTTTTTAATTATTTTTTCTTTTTGCGTCATTAAAAATGGAAGAAAATTAGGTGTGGGTCTTTGCGGGTGTTGCTGTGGTTCACATATAAACTAAATAAATATTTGTTTTTTATTCAATAATAAAAAAATGTTCCTTTCTTTCTATTACAAAGTATTGTGTTAACTGTTAAACCAAAGAAAAAAGAGATGGTCTTCTCTTCAACGTGAAGAATGTGATTACAGTTCAAATGCCCACATAAAAATGGGGAAGATACAACAACAAATAAAAACAAAATAATACAAGTATTA
This sequence comes from Humulus lupulus, assembly GCF_963169125.1. Classification (NCBI taxonomy): domain Eukaryota; kingdom Viridiplantae; phylum Streptophyta; class Magnoliopsida; order Rosales; family Cannabaceae; genus Humulus; species Humulus lupulus. Next base: position 141,301,962 of record NC_084793.1, read on the forward strand.
TTTCCACCAAGACAGACCCAATATTTTAGTTTACTGGGGCGTATAAAAAAATAAATGAGGATATCTTTATATATTGTATTTAGTGAATTATTCACTTAATTATTTATATATTTAATTTGTAAGATGTATTGTAAATATTTTAGAATATAAATATCCAATTTAGATAAGATATATATGAAATATTTTTTTTTATTAAAAAAGAAATATATTGAACAAAACCAAAATACAATCAACCGTTCAAAAGAGTGAAACCACCAACAACCTACAGCTGCTGAATAAACTCAAGGCTTTAAGCTTCTGACTAACAAACCTTAACAATCTAGCTTTCAGACTCATAATAATCAATGCATCAATTTTCAAAACAGTCATAGAATAATGGTCAAATATACAAGAATTCATATTGATCCAAATAAAATAGACTACAGCAGCAAAAACAGCAGCAACTATTATTTGATGAAGACCTCTAGGCCTCCCAATCATCTAAAGAAGCCAATTTGAATATATAGAAGGCCAAGCAGCAGACCCTAACCACTTGCTAATCTGCTTTAGCACTTGTTGCGAGAAGGGACAGTCAAAAAATAAATGGCCATGAGATTCACCTTCTAAAGCACAAACAGGGCACATAATGGACTCCACTTGAACACGGCAATGAATCAAATTGTCCCTCGTAAGCAAATGACCTAAAACCGACTGCCATAATATGAATCTGTGCTTCAGAACAGACAGATTACACCAAACAACCTTATCAAAGTTAGCCTTGTCCTTTTGTATCAAGTGATTATACAGTCTAGAAAGGTTCAGCTTACCTTTGGTAACCAAAGCCACCAACACATCATAAGAGAAAGCACTTCTCAGCTTAATAAGCTTCCTCCAATACCAGCTCACATCTGCCTGAGGTCGATACTGCCAGAAATCATGACCTTTGAGATAGACAGCAACTGTCCATTTGACCCATAATGAATCTTGTTTAGATGAGACAGCCCAAATGTACTTGGCCAGCAGAGTTGTATTCCATTTAGCCCCTTCCTTAAAGCCTATACCCCCCAAGTGCTTGGGTAAACAAACCTGATCCCAAGAAGACAGATGCAATTTGCTCTGATTGCCATTGGCACCCCATAAAAAGTTCCCACACAACCTATCAATGTCATGTATAACTCGTTGCGGAAGTAGAAAAATACTCATCCAGTACGATATGATACCCAACAAAACCGAATGTATCAATTGAGATCTCCTAGCAAAAGAAAGATGTATGCTATACCAAGAATGAAGGCGACTTTGAATCTTTTTAAGGATCAAACCACAGTCCTCCGCTTTCCATTTAGTAGGTCGAAGAGGCAGCCCCAGATATTTTAAGGGAAATGACCCCTCCTCAATGTTAACACAATCCAAAATGATCTTCTTTTCATCCGTAGGGACTCCACCAAAATAGATGTGGGATTTAGATGAATTTGCACTCAAACCTGAATCCTGGCTAAATTTAGTAAAACCCGCCTGAAGAATTTGAACAGACCTGAGAGACCCTTTACAAAACAGAATTAGATCATCTGCAAAACATAAATTGACAAGGAACAGCCGTTTACATAATGGGTGAAATCTGAACTCCTTGTGATGAGAAGCCTGAATAAGCAATCTAGTAAGATATTCCATGACCAAAACAAACAGCAAAGGAGATATAGGATCTCCCTGACGTAAACCTTTCTTCCCATTGAAACCCCCATGCAATCGACCATTCAGTAACAGAGAATAGGAAGCTCCCTTCAAACAAACCATAATCCAATGAATAAAGCGACTAAGAAAACAGTAAGCTTTCAAAATGTCCTCCAAAAAATATCAATCAATGGAATCATAAGCCTTGCTAAGATCCATCTTGATCATACACCGAGAAGAAATATTTTTCCTAGAATAATCCTTAAGAATATCTTGGAGAATGAAAATATTATGTGCTAAACATCTATTTTGAATAAACGCACATTGATTTTGATGGACAATCAAAGGAAGAACTTTGGCCAATCTCACACATAGCATTTTTGAGATACACTTATATAATGTGTTGCAACATGCAATCGGTCTGTAATTAGCTGCTTTGGAGGGCGAATCAACCTTAGGAATAAGGGATATTATGGAGCTATTCATTGCTTTAGGCAGTCGACCAATAGCAAAAAAACTCAAAATCGCAAGGGCTATCTCATCCCCCAAATCCTTCCACAAAGCTTTGAAAAAACTCAAGCCAAACCCATCAGGACCAGGACTCTTAACAGAATGAATACAAAACAGTGACGCTTTCACATCCTTTTTGGTAAAAGGTTTAATTAAACCCAGCTGTTGATCCAAATCAAAAGTAGCCCTATATTTGAAACAATCCTGTTGAATTTGAGTAGTAGCTGAACTAGGACTGCCCATAAATCCCTTAAAATGGTGAATAAAATGAGCTACTACATCATCATAATTATCAACAAGAATGCCCTTATCATCCAAGAAAAAGGTGATCCTATTGCCAACTTGCCGCTGTTTTAGACTAGCATGAAAATAGGCAGTTTTTTCATCTCCAAATCGAAGCCAAGTGTTCTTACTCCTTTGCCTGAGAAAACACTCATACATTTTAGATTGACTAGCAAACTCAAGGCAAGCTTCTTTTTCAGTTTGGTGTAAAACTGGCGAGTATGGGTCCTGCTGAAGCTTAAATTGAGCTTGCTGGAAGTTATCATTGGCAGCTAAAAACTGTAAATTAACATCTCCAAATGTCAACTTATTAAACTTATGTAAAACAGCCTTCAATCTGGTCAATTTCTGAACAATTCCCATCAGACCAGCACCAGAAACTGGCTCAGACCAACTAGATAGGACAGTACCTCTAAACTCCAAATGATTCGCCCACATGTTAAAGAATTTAAATGGTTTAATCCCTGAAACCTGAACAATCATAGTCTTGAGAACACAAAAACAATGATCCGAAATAAAATCCCAATTAAAACGAGCTTCAAAATTAGGAAAAGCATCAATCCAATCTTCATTAGTGAAGACCCTATCGAACTTAGAAAAAATTCGGGACCCTTCAACTTGCTTATTAGACCATGTATAATGGGCACCAATCTTTCTCAATTCAGTCATCAAATTACTAGCGCTCCAATTACAAGCATCTTCCATTTCCAACTCTGTAATAGGACGACCTCTAATTCGATCATCAAAGTCAAAAACAACATTAAAATCCCCAGCCACTAACCACGGTTTGACAGGAAATATAAGTGAAGACAGAGCCAACCAAAGCCTCTTCCTTTCCTCAAGCAAATTTCGACCATAGGTAATTGTTAGGAAAAATTCCTTAGGAACCCCCATAATCTTCACACAACAGTGAATAAACTGATCCTCAACCCAGAGAACCTTAATCTTAACAATATCAGCTTTCCACACCAGTAAAATTCTATCTTCTATAGCCGGATCATTGAAATAATCCCAACCCGAAACACCGTTGTCATCAGTTCCTCAATCCTAGGACCCCTTAGTTTTGATTCAATAAAGGCTCCTAACCCAATTTTATTGAGATGGCAAAAGTCAAGAAGTGACCTCTGCTTATTCCTTTTATTCAGACCCCTAACATTCCAGCACAATATATTGCTTCCTTCCACTCGAACTATTGATATCAACCTTTCCTTGTTTTGTAACCTCCCCTTGACTCCCCTGTAAAATACTATACTGATTATTCTACCTTGGCTGAGAAGCAGCAATCATGTACTTAGTACCAGCCACCCTTTTTGGTGTGTTCCAAACCGGCTCCTGACCAGCCACAAAACAACTATTCTCCTTCAAAGGACCAGACTGAGTTGTCAAACCAACCACTGTACCAGTGGAATTTTGAGCCAACTGAACAACATCTGGTATAGGACCCTTCTGTTTACTCACATCCTCAACCTCCACAAAACTTGTTTTCACCACCTTTTCCCTCCAAACAGATGTCTGTTCCCGTTTGCAACAAGAAGTCAGATGTCCTAAGTTTTTACAAATAGAACATCTAGAAGGTAACCATTCAAATTCAATAGGCTGCTCCATCAATTGACTATGTTCATTAAGAAAGCTAATAGAATGAGGGAGTTGCTCAGATATCTCAACATCCACTAGCACTCTAGCAAACTTCACCATAGATCTCTCCTTAGTAATCTTATCAATCATCATAGGTCTACCAATGGTACTAACAAGTGCACTCAAACATTTAGTTCCCCAATATTGAATCCCCAAATCAGGTAAACGGATCCAGACAGGAACCTATTTCACTAACCTCAGAGTATCTAAGTCAGTCGACCAAGGCCTCAAAATGATTGTTTTCCTATCAAAATGCACAACCCCCGATTCTAAAACCAAATCACGAGTAGCTTCATCATGAAACTTAACAATCGTGTAGCCTGCATTCATTCTAGCAATCCGTTCAATGCCAAGTTTACCCCATAACCTTCTAACAAACCCTTCAAAAGCTGAAACCGGAGGGTTGGCACCAAGAACAATACACACCAATGCTGAATTCCAGAATGAAGCATCCACCTCTATCTCCTCCATATCCACCTGCGCAATCAATTTCCCTTCCCGGACAATCGGCTCCTCATACGTCAGTCTAGCTCCTCTCTGATTTGCCAAAGTATCGTGAAATTTGGCCCATTTTTCCTTTGCTTGATCCTTAACCATCGATGTTGTTCCCGTAGTGAAACCCCCAATTTGTGAACCAATATGAGCAGAACCATCTCCTTCGCTGGTCATTGTAAATTCAGCAATAGAGTCTGCAAAAATTTCCTCCACCGAATTCCCAATCTCCACATCCTTGTGCTGCAGTCCACTCTGATCCTCAGATGCAGGAATCGCGATCTCAGGTGACCTAGATTCAGGCTTCTGAGTTGCCTTCTTACGCCTCGCTCTCGTCATGGAGCATAAGAGAGCAAGTCGCACGCCAAGACCTTGCTTTTGACACTAGTCTATCAGTTCTCCTTTCTCTTCTTGCTTTTGAAAAACTAGATAATATTGTGGTTTTTTTATATGTTCATATTATACATTATATTAAACATGTTTTTTTTATAAAATATGATATTCTTTATTTATTTAAAATTTATATGATAATTAAAAAATATAATAAAATTAAATTAATATATGTTTTTAAATAAAACTAAACAAATATACATTGTACATTGCTTTGACATAAAAGTACAAATATGAAATTCAAAAAATTATACGTAAGAAGGGGCATATTAATATAAATACAAGTATAAAATACTAAAATATAAGTTACATTGCACATAAAAAATATTATTAAAAAAAATTGAGAAGGGCATTAACCCTCCTAGGTACTATGTCTGTACGACTTTCTCCACTTTAACATAAGAATATATGATAGTAATAATAATAATGTTTGATTAAAATTCTATATCTTGGCAACATATATGTGTAATGTTATTCTAGGTTCACTCGCTAAAAAATAATCATTTAAGTGAGATGTATTTATTAAATATTTGATAATAATTCAACTTGCCAATTTTTTTCTATTTACCATATTAATATCAAATATTTATTAATAGTTGTACTTAAGTACCAATTTATATATATACACTTAAATATAAGTATTTTATTTTTATTCATATTTTTTTAGATATTTATAAATTAAAATTAATTTTACACATTTTTAAAATTATTTCGAGAATATTTGCGGCAATAATTATTTTTGAAATTAGCAAAGATTTGCTATTATTGTCATAAAAAATGGTACTTAAGTGTAATTATTATCAAAATATTATTGTCATGAATAGAAAATATTTGGTATTATTGTTGTAACGTCCTAGTTAGTCAAGACTGTTACACTGTGTATTTAAAATAATAATTAACTCGCTAAACAAGTCATTTGGACTTAAATGTGTAATTAAAGACTAAGTCAAGGTTATATATTAAAAACTTTGGTCAATGAAGTAATTATTTTTCATTAAAATATTAAGTTTATACATGGGACCCCAAAATGTGTTTAGAGACTAATAAAAGACAGATAAAATACAAATTAGTCGTCCTAAGCGGCAAAACAGGGTTCAACCCTAGTTCCTCCCAAGCTATCCCGGTCGTGGCGGTCGAGTAGGCTGCATATGTACACACCGCCCCTAAATCTCTGCAACTCATGGCTGCTCCAGCTCTCCATTTCCCTTACCTACACCACATAACACCCGTGAGCCAAGGCTCAGCAAGAAAACTTAAATCAACAGGCACAAATAAGCAACAATATAAAAACAACAGATCTAGATCAATAAATTCAATTAACAAGAGGATATAATCAATAAGCTTAGCAGTGATATTCTACTAGATCAAACATATAATCCAATTTCTGCAATCAATACAGTTAGTTAAGTGCAATCAATACTTCTGTTTATTTGTATAATGTTCAGGCTCGGCGCTCTTAGCTCGAGTCCTCAGGTCTTATAGCCGAGCTCGGCACGCTTAGGTCGGGCTGTGTTCCGCACGCTTACTATCGGCCCCCAACGTCCTTAGGTCGGCCTTCAGAATAGATGAAATCACATATACATTGCACAACAAGAAATCAAATGCAGCATATACAAGCATGCACTACCGGATATTATCAAATACAATTATAGCCAATATCTCACATATAGTCATAATTATAATGCCCTACTACCTTAGAGTCATTACCATATGATTAAAAACGTGCCATTAGCTAGCTAATCGAGGTTTTAGATAAAAAACTATGATTAAAACGGAATAAAGACTCAATTAGTGAAAATTAAGTATATAAGGGTTGGACGTCTATTAGAGTTCTAAAACTGATACACTGGAATCCCAAAACACTTTTTCAAAATGTATTTACAAATCAAAAGTTAAGGTACAGTCGACCTATGCAACAAAAGCAACTATTTATAGCATGACCCTCAAAACAACCCCGACCGTGGCAGCCAGGTAGGCCAAACATATACACGCTGCTCCACGCTCTCCAACTCATGGTTGGTCGACCTTTCCTTTGCCATTACCTGCACCATAGAGCACCCGTAAGCCAAGGCCCAACAAGAAAACTCAACACATAGCATATGACAACTTAATCCAGTAATACACAACTAAAACAGATAGCAGATTATTCACATAGTGGCCTATGCCGACCTAGGTGCTTTACCAGGCACTGGGTGCACGGTCTTCACCAAGTGGGTGAGTACAACACCCTTAGAGGGTCTCGCCCTAGCGGCCTGCATTCAGCATGCTTGATGTCGATCCCAGCCTTTGTCGTCCTCGGCCTTTGCCGTTCCCGACCCTCGTCGCTCTCAGCCCTTGCCGTTCATTCATAATCATGCAAAACATAGCATAACAACTACAAATATTCACACACATATTGAACACAAATAATAGGTTCATGCCTTACTCTATGGGCACAAACAATTTTTTTACCTGTGTCCCAAGCTAACTGTCTAGTGTGATCCTGAGCGCGACCCCCTAAACCCGAGCCTTGGCGGTAAAACCTAGTCACAAGAAATAATGATAATAACATCCATCAATCCCTAAACCAATTAAGAGCTTCAAAATAGTATTCTAGCCTCTGGGACCTCGAATCCTACTAAACCGGGCAGTAGGATCCTTTCCGAGCCCTTAGATTTGGGTTCCTGAGCTTCAAACCCTATATTGGTCATTTTCCCTAATTTGAGTTATGGCCTGCCCCTAGGGTTACAGCTCACTGCAAGTCAGAGAACCTTAGGGCTCTCTTCTATGAGACATGAGCCGCGGTGCACCCTGCTTGATTCGCGGCGCTTGGGCAAAATTAGAGGCTCCCCAAGCCTCTTCGCACACACGAGCCACAACGCCTAAAGAATAGTGTCGCGGCTGAAGCCCAAAACTCAACAATCCCCATGCATTTCTACGAGCCGATCTCTCCAAAATTCACCAAATTCAAAACCTAGACCTAGAAATCAGTCTAGAATTCACATAAGAGCAACATCAACAGTATTAACATCCCAAAAACCATTCCACAATCTCACTAAAGCTCAAAATCAATTCCTAAGTTTGAACCTAAGCAAACCTCTAAATCACAGCAGCAAAATAAAAAAAAAACTAGAATCAATCCTTACCTTTACTAAAGATCCAACCCTAAGCTAAACCCAATTACTTCAAGCCTCAATTCCCTTTGAATTCCAAGCTCCCTCCTTTGAATTTCAGCAAAATTTTCCTTCGCCTTTGAGAGAGTGAGATAAGCTTGAGAGAGTTATGTTTTTTTTTTGTCTTCCGTTTTCTGGTGAGTTCTAGTGTCTAAGCCAAATCCAAGTCTATCCCTAGCTGCAAAATGTCCAAAATGCCCCTAATTAACCCTTAGCCTTTCTAACACCACCAAGGGAAAAATCTTCTTTTGCCACATTCCCGCTAAATCCTCGAATAGTCCTATAAATCCTCATTTAATCCCGACATATCCAAATAACTACTAAATGACTACCCATTACTCAGTAACCCCGAACACACACTACATTCCCCAAATACCCCTAGGCTCACCCCGAGCCGGGTATTCGACCCCGTTGTGACTATTCTGCTATTCGGCTCCCTAGAATCGTCTTGGATAACACATCACAAATCTATCTCCACAATATTGTGGTCTCAGTCACAACACACATAATCACATTCATGACCTCAATGGGCCAAAATTACAAGTACGGGCCCACATGTATATTTAATTCACCTAAAAATGCATATCTAGTCATATAATCATTTAATTAAAATAAGCATGTACTAATACACACATATCACAATTGACCACATAATCACATGATTAAATCAATTATTGCCCTCTCGGCATGCTAATAAAGTCACTGAGCCTTATTAGCGAATTTGGGACATTACAACTATCCCCTCCTTACAGAAATTTTGTCCTTGAAATTTTACCTGAATAACTCGGGATATCGATCCCGCATATCAAACTCAAACTCCCAAGTTGCCTCTTCCACTTTGTTGTTCCTCCAAAACACTTTCACCAAGGCAATGACCTTGTTCCGCAAGACTTTATCTTTCTGGTCTAGGATCTGAACTAGCTTATTCTCATAAGACAAATTTTGATCCAGCTCCAGGTTTTCATAACTCAGCAAATGTGTAGAGTCTGATACGTACTTCTGGAGAATGGACACATGAAATACGTTGTGAACCCCTGATAAAGCTGGAGGCATAGCCAATCTGTAAGCTACCTCTCCAATCTGTTCTAGAATCTCAAAGGGGACAATAAACCTAGGACTTAACTTGCCTTTCACTCCAATTCGCTTTACTCCTCTCAAAGGAGCAACGCTGAGGCACACATGATCACCGACTAGAAACTCTACACTCCTGCGTCTTAAGTCTGAGTAACTCTTCTGTCAACTCTGGGAGGTGAGCATCCGAGCTCTAATCTTTTCAATCACCTCATTGGTCCTCTGAACAGCTTCAGGACCTAAGTACTTCCTCTCACTCGTCTCATCCCAATGGATGGGTGATCTACACCTTCTCCCATACAACATTTCATACGGATCCACTCCGATAGTTTCCAAATAGCTATTATTATATGAAAACTCAATCAAAGGGAGATACTTACTCCAAGATCCCCCAAAATCCAGCACATAGGCCCGCAACATATCCTCCAGTATCTGAATCGTCCTGTCAGACTGTCCATCCGTCTGAGGATGATAGGCGGTAATAATCTGCAACTGCATGCCCATAGCCTTCTGCAGGCTCTCCCAAAACTTAGAGGTGAAGGTGGGGTCCCTGTCGGATACTATCGACCTCGGAGCCCCATGGAGTCGCACAATCTCCTTTACATACAACTCAACATACTGCTCCACCGTGTAAATTGCCTTAACAGGCAAAAAGTGGGCTAATTTGGTGTACCTATCCATAATCACCCACATAGAATCATGTTGCCCCACTGTTGTAACGTCCCATAATTTCCTAATAAGGCTTAGGGCCTTGATTAGGGGGCCAGGATGGCAATATATGGTATTATGTGTTTACTTGTTATATTAATTGTTATTATGTGATAATACAACTAGATGTGCATGTTTAGGGGTATTAAATATGCACCTGGGCCCATTTTTGTTTAATAGGGCGATTTTGGTAATTTGGCCCATTGCGGGCATAATTGTATATTTATGTGCATAAATGTGATATATGTGAGAGACCACATTATTATGTGTGTTTATTTGGGTCACTCAACACGAAGCGATCCTAGTGAGAAATTAGCGAAAAAGGTCACAACAGTAATCAATACCCGGCTCGGGGTGAGCCTAGGGGTATTTTGGTAAATTAGTACATTACCGGGGATTATTGGGTAATGGATATTTATTTGGTGTTTACTTAAGATAGTTGAGATTTATTTAAGGAAATGTTGAGAAATGGTGGCAAATGACTATGCCTCTATGGGCATTAGAGGGCAAGTTTTGGACTTAAGGGAATTTAAGTCTTTTGTAGGATTTGTATATACTTAGCCAAAATAGGAAGCTGTGAATTAGAAGGAAGGAAACAAAGGCAACAGAAGAAACACTCTCTAATTTTTTCTCTATTCCCTGTATCTCTCTCTTTCTCTTGGGATTTTGCCATTTTGGAAGAGGAAAGCTTGGGAATTGAAGCCTAGAGTGTAGAATCAAGCTAGGATCAGCTTGGGAACCATTGGGCAGCCATCAAGGTAATGATTTGAGCTTCAATCTCTGAATTTTTTCTGAGTTCTTACTCTGTTTTTATGGTGTTTGGAGCTTGAGAGCTTGGGTATGGATTTTTGGGATTGGTTGGAGTTTTTGGGAAAAACTTGGTTAGGTTATGTTGCCTTTGATGAGTAGAGTGTATTTCTATGGTTAATTTTGGGTTTGAAGGTCTTAAGGGATGGATTTTTGGAGCTTTGGCTCGGGGAAACTTGAAGAGAAAACCCAAAATTTTGAAATTCTGGTGTCAGTGCTGTAGCACTAGGTTGAGAGCACTACATCGCTAGGCTGCGATTTTTGGGGGCTAGAGTCTCTGACTCTAGTGCTGTAGCGCTACTCAGCTTTCAAAACTTGATTTTTGGGTACTTTGTAGGGTTTTTGCTCAGGGGCTTGGAGGGCAATTTCACCACCCCGTTTGGTGGAATTAGAGGTCCCGAGGGCACGGGATTGGTCCTGGGATTGGGCTTTGGAATTTAAATTCATTGAAGTACCATTTATGATTTGTGACTAGGTGTTCGCTAGGGCTCAGAATGGGATCGTGCTTGAGGGTCGTTCTTGTGTACGCTTACTTGGACCTGAGGTAAGAAAACTGCACCCAATACGTGTTATATGTGATTAGGGCTTGGCCTGGCTGTTATATGTTATTATGAATAGGGTTTGGGCCCTAGGATGTGTATGCTAGGCTATTAGTGCACATGTTTGCTGATAAATTCTTAAGTGTTTTATAATCGTTGCATAAACTCTATGGTTAGGGCATGTGGCCCCGTTAAATAGGTATGTTTACCGTTATGGAAATGGATATTTAGTGGTATTATATGATTAACATGCACATGTGCTTAGTTTATTGGGATGTGCCTATCAACATCTGTTTTCTATATTGGGATATGTAATCATGGATTAGGGCTTGACTTATGAGTCAAGGGCGACAATAGCGCGTTGTGCGCTGGTCGAGAGGCTTAGGCCTAAACCAATAATGTACTATTACGTTGATCAACTCTAAGGTTGATAATAAACCAAGGGGTTGGGCTAGCTTTATGGATAGTGAGACAGAGCTAAGGGTGAGGGCCCCATGTGACTCTTTGTTCACGTAGCTAGGGCATAGGCCCGGGTTTGGCTCTGAGGTCAACTGGTTAGGGCAACTGCCCCAAGTTAATCCAATGATCAATTGCTTGAATTTAAGTGCTAATATCTATGGATTGTTCTTACTGATTGTGTTGAATGGATATTTTAAAGTTTACATTCTTTGATTTTGCATGTTGGGTTTTCTTGCTGGGCCTCGGCTCACGGGTGTTTTGTGGTGCAGGTAAGGGAAAGGGAAAGCTTGACCAACCATGAGTTGGAGAGCTTTGGTGGTGGCGTGTACATATGCGGCTGCTCGACCACCACGACCGGGGTTATCTCAGAGGAATTAGGGTTATAGCCCTGTTTTGCCGCTTAGGCCGGCTGATGTAACTTTTGATGTGTATAATTCCCTTTTTAAAAGTTTAGTTGTAATATTTTGGGATCCCATGTTTATGTGAAACTTTTTAAATAAACGTCAACTGTAATGACCCAAAATTACTAATAAGGCTTAAGGGCCTTGATTAGTGTGCCGGGAGGACATAATTGGTTTATGTGTAATTTAAATGAATTAATGCATGATTGTGTGATAAGCATGCTTATATGATTATATGGATATGTAAAATACATGACTACGAGTATTAGTATGCATATAGGCCATGTTTAGCTTTTAGGGGCATATTTGTAATTTTGGCCCGTTGGGGGCATAAATGTGATTATTTGTGATAAATTGTTAAGACCACATTATTATGTGGATGTATTTGTAGCATAAGGCTCGAGGCGATCCTAGTGAGCGGTTTAGCGATATAGTCACAATAGGGATTTATACCTGGCTCGGGGGAGCCTAGGGGTATTTCTGGGAATTTGGGAAATATATTGGAGACTATTTGACATTGGGGAAAATAATTGGTGATTAATTAGATGACGAGATTTAAGTGGTAAACGTTAGGGGCACTTGAGGAATTAGCGGGAATTGGGAGCAAATGACCAAAATGCCCTTAGAGTGATTAAGAGACTTGGATTTAATTGGGAGGGCAAAAGGGTCTTTTGATTTTTAAAAGGGGATACATGATGTATTCTGTTCATTTTAGACTCTAGTGGAAGTTGTAGAAAAGGGTAGAAGCTGAAAAGGAAAGGAAAGAAAAAGAAGGAAAAAACAGAGCACTTAACTTACCCCCCTCTCTCTCTCTCTCCCACGCGATTTGCTCTCTCTTTCACCCTTTCTTCTGGATTTTGAAGCTAAGAAATCAGAGGAAGTATAGGCTTGGTTTGAGGTGTTGATCCTCGGAGAAGCTAAGGGATTCAGTTGGAGTTAGCTACCAATTAAGGTAAGCTTTAATGGTTTTGTCTGAGTTTTCTGGGTTTGTTGAGGTTGATTCTGAATTTGGATTTTGGATGGAAATTTAAAGACCTAAGCTTGGGGATTTGAGGAACTAAAGTCTGGAAGGGAATTGAAGGCAACCTAGGGTCAAATTCACTTAGCTAAGGTAATAAATTATGACTTTGTTTATCTGGGTTTTCTGATGAAGTTCTTGAGCTTCAAGCTCAATTCTAGTTTTCTGTGTTTGATGATGCTTGTGGCCAAGTCTTTGATGTTGTTAGGTTGTTTTAGCTTAGGTATAGTGAGTTATAAGGTCAATTTTCAGTTTAGTTGAAGTTTGGAATGGGTCTTTGGAGCTTTGGCTCGGGAAAGTTCGAAGGAAAAACCCAGAAGTTTTGCATGTGCTGGTTGTAGCGCTATAGCGCTAGGATAGGAGCACTACAGTGCTATGCTTCGTTTTTTTTGGGGGGGGGGGGGGGGGGGGGGCTAGCTTTCTAACTGTAGTGCTGTAGCGCCCTTCTTGTGGCGCTGTAGCGCTACCCTGCCTCCAGAAATGGATTTTGGGTATTTTTCTTAGGGTTTTTGCTTGGGGGCTCAGGGGTCGATTCCACCACCCCGTTTGGTTGAATTGGGCTTCTCAAGAGCTTGAGATTGGTTCCAAAGTTGGGTATGAAATTGAATGTTAATGAGGATTCTATTTTGTGGTTGTGACTAGGTGTACGCTAGGGCTCGGACGGGATCGTGCTCGAGGGTAATCTTAATTAACCAAAGCGCTCGGAATCAAAGGTAAGAAAATTGCACCTGGTCATGTGGTTATGTTGGAACTAAGAGTTCCCTACACTTGCATGTAATATTGTAGGATGGTATTATGCCATGTGAACATGAAATAAACAGCCTAAGAGTGCCAGAATTAATATTGGTGCACAAGGGCACGACTCGACCACTGTTAGTTGTGGTTAAGTATATAATCACTATGCTCGGCCTAAGCGAGCCGAAGTCAATGGGATAAATAGAGGGTCTGGCCTAAGGGTGTCGACCCTGGATACTGTGTGATATGTTTATTGTTATAAATCTGATGATTATGGAATGTTTATTACTTGGATGATTGATTATTGATTTGCAGATTAATATCATCGATTATGTGAACAATGTCGTCTGCTGAGTATCTGATTGATGATTTATGAATTATATTACTGTTGATTATTGTTTATGCTTTGCATTATGGTTTTCTTGCTGGGCCTTGGCTCACGGGTGCTACGTGGTGCAGGTAATGGCAAGGGCAAGGTGGATCAGTCTTGAGTTGGAGAGCTCTGGGGCGAAATGTACATAGTTAGCTGATCGGCCGCCACGACCGAGGAATGGTACAAGGACAGATTAACCTAAAGTGCCTATTTTTCCATTAGAGTGGCTGGTGGCTGTACATAAATTTTGAAATTTTTGTAAACTGTCCTTTAAAGCCTGTTTTGGGATCCCATGTATTAAACGTTTATTTTAATGAGAGATTTCTAGTTTATGACCAAAATCTTTTAACCCTAACCTAATTATAACTTTAGGGTCACGTTTTCAACTATATGACTTGATTAGTAAGTCTTGCACCTTTATAAGCACACAGTGTAACAACCTTGGTTATCCAGGGTGTTACAACTTGGTATCAAAGCGTCCTAGGTTTAAGGGTTCCTGAAGACTGGCTGGACATGTACATTTGCCGCTAAAGACAAGCTCGACTCAGGGTTTGGTAATTGTGTATACATGTTTATATGCTTAAATGATTGGAAAGAACCATGATTGTTGCTAACTGTTTAATTAATAGGGAGCATGAGATACTGATAGGGTCTGGCCTTTGACTGCTGTGTGATGATATTGAGGCATGCTCATTAGCATTGCTGTGCATGTGGATGATTATTTGGATAAAGTGGTATACCTTAACTGCTTGTGATTGGTTGTGTTTCCAATGGTGATGCATGGAAAGATTGTTACCCTGTCATCATAGTCTGACCGCTGAGTCATTGATTGCAAATTAGCTTGGATAGCTATGTGTCCAAGACGATCTGTACGACTAATCGGCACTAGGTTTGAGGCAAGGGATGATGACCAGGGCCAGAACCCTCTGCGAGTTGGCAACAGATTATGGCAGATATGTAAGTGCGACTTCAGAGTCAAGATGAACAGATCCGACTTCTAAGACAGCAGGCTCCGTCAAGGAGTGCTGCCTCTATTGTGCCACCTGCAGTGGCACCAGTTATACAACTAATGGAGGTTAGGAATAAGTGGGAACCATTGTATGAGCGGTTCAAGAGACAACATCCTCCAACTTTTAAGGGAGGACCAGATCCACTAAAGGCCGAGCAGTGGATGAGTATGATTACCACTATCCTAGACTTCATGAGGGTAAAGGGTCATGACAGGGTGGCCTGTGTCGCATATATGCTGAGAGAGGATGCCCGCATTTGGTGGGAAGTGGCATCACAGACCAGGGATGTTACTACTTTGAGTTGGGATGGATTCAAGGACTTGTTCAATCAAAATTATTACACTGTTGCCATCAGGGCAACAAAGGTGAATGAGTTTGTGGGATTGGTTTAGGGAAACATGACAGTTACAGAATATTCCCTGAAGTTTGATAGACTCACGAAGTTCGCACCATATCTTGTGCCTACCGATGCGGCTAGGCAGGACAAATTTATCAGAGGGCTTAATGCTATGATAGCCTGAGATGTGAGGATTACAACAGTACTTGGGGGGACAACTTATGCCTAGGTTGTTGAGAAGGCTCTTACCACTGAGGAAGCGGAGAACAAGATTTGGAGGGAGATTGTTGCAAGACGGGAGGGTCGCAGAATAATGCCTCCATATTCTGGGTCTGATAGGGGCAGAGGCCCCAGTGATCTAAAGAGGAAGACCCCTGACACTTCGACCGCTGCTGGTCCTAATAAGAGAGGTCGAGGTACTCAAGGTGGCTGTCAGGGGGGCAGTGATACATGGAGGAGCTATCCAGAGTGCACGAGGTGCAGAAGATGCCATCTGGGCGAATGTCGGGCTAAGGCCTGTTATGTGTGTGGGGTGGTGGGACACCTCAAGAAATACTGCCCAACAGTGAAGAAAGGGGAAGTAGGGAAGGTGGACAGCTTGACTCCAGCTCGAGTGTTCACCCTGACGCAGGCAGAGGCCGAGGCTAGTCCCTCGGTGGTGACAGGTTAGCTTTCTAGCGCTGGCTCTCCTTTTACTGTGTTGATTGACTCTGGTGCTACACATTCATTTGTTTCTAGTAAGGTGATTGATAGACTGTGTAGACCTAGTGAGTACTATACTGTGGGGTTTGGGACTATATTGCCTACAAGGGAATTGGTAGTTTCTAGGAGGTGGATTAGAGCACTGCTTGTCATGGTTGATGGTAGGGAGTTATCAGTAGACTTGATTGAGTTGGGTATGGAGGACTTTGACATGATTTTGGGCATGGATTGGTTGGTTAGATACGAAGCTACTATTGATTGTAGGAAGAAGATGGTAATCTTTGAGTCGGAGGGCGAGGATCCCTTTGTTTTCGTGGGTACGGTATGTGGACCTCGCGTACCCATGATATAAGCATTGAGAGCCAGGGACTTATTATAGGGAGGGTGTATAGGTTTCCTGGCGAGTGTTGTGGATACTACTAGAGTTTTTCCAGTAGGGCTAGAGGAGGCCAGATTAGTTTGTGAGTTCTTGGATGTGTTCCCTGAGGATTTACCAGGGCTGCCGCCACATAGGGAGATTCAGTTTGTTATTGAGTTGGCACCGGGGACAGAGCCAATGTCGAGGGCACCATATAGAATGGCACCGACAGAACTGAAGGAATTAAAGATACAGCTACAGGAACTTTTTGATTTAGGGTTTATCAGACCTAGCTACTCGCCATGGGATGCTCCAGTTTTGTTTGTGAAGAAGAAGAAAGGGACTCTGAGGATGTGTATAGACTACAGGGAGTTGAAAAAGTTGACTATCAAGTATAAGTATCCTCTACCAAGGATTGATGACTTGTTCGACCAGCTGTACGGAAAGACGTTATTCTTGAAGATTGATCTTCGATCTGATTATCACCAGTTGAGGATCAAGGACGAGGATATACCGAAGACGACCATCCGAACGAGGTATGGGCACTATGAGTTTTTGGTCATGTCGTTTGGTTTGACCAACACCCCAGCAACCTTCATGGACTTAATGAACATGGTGTTCAATGACTTCTTGGATCAGTTCGTCATTGTCTTTATCGATAATATTTTAGTGTATTCCAGTTCAGAGGTAGAGCACGAGCTACATCTAAAGGACACATCACAAATATATCTCCACAATTCCCCTAATTAACCCTTAGCCTTTTTAACACCACCAAGGGCAAAAATGTCTTTTGCCATATCTCGCTAAATCCTCGAATAGTCCTATAAATCCTCATTTAATCCCAACATACCCAAATAATAGCTAAATGACTACCCGTTACTCGGTAACCTCGAACACGCGCTACATTCCCCAAATACCGCTAGGCTCGATCTGAGCCGGGTATTTGACCTCGTTGTGATTATTCTGCTATTATGCTCCCTAGAACCATCTCGGATCACACATCACAAATATATCTCCACAATACTATGGTCTCAGTCACAACACACATATAATCACATTCATGACCTCAATGGGCCAAAATTACAAGTATGCCTTTATTAACAAGAACGGGCCCACATGCATATTTAATTCACCTAAACATGCATGTCTAGTCATATAATCATTTAATTCAAATAATCACATACTAATACACACATATCATAATTAACCACGTAATCACATAATTAAATCAATTATTACCCTCTCGACACGCTAATGAAGGCACTAAGCCTTATTAGCAAATTTAGGATGTTACAACAATCACACTCACATTTATTAACAGGGGTCCGAGCCCCGATTGCAACTCGGGTGAAGTTTTCTCTCCTTGAGTCCCGAGCATCTAGCATATGGCAGTCCTGAGCACGATCCCTAGCCTTGAGCCCTAGCGGTATAACCTAGTCACCAGTAATAATAATAAATATCCATTAAACCCTAAACCAATTAAAACTTCAGAATAATATTATAGCCTCCATAATCTTGAATTCTACAAATCCGGATGGTAGAATTCTTCTTGAGTTTAAAGGCCTATGGGTTCGATTGTGAAGTGAGCAACTCATTGAGCCTTCGCCATGGTCCCGAGCATGGGATGGTGGCTATCCTCCTTGGTTTGGATGATGAGGAGGTCATCTTGCTCGAGACTGGGATCTTTTGGGATTGGTAGTGCACCTGGAGTGGCGAGTAGTCGATTGCTCAACTCCATCTCCGTCCAAGGCATGGGGATACCTTGAAGAAGCTTGGAAACATCTCACCACCATGCATATGGCCGTCTGGAAGGCGATGGTCGCCTCTCGTTGTTGCTGTTCCATGTCCCGTCGTTGAGCAGCCATATCACCCATAGCAGCGACATTCATGATGCGCAGCCGTGCCATCTCTTCTCTCAGGGTGGCGACGTCCTCTCATACCGGCTCAGGCTGTTGGGGGAGGTGGTTGCCATTGCCTTCATCCAGGTTCTCACAAGGGTCCTCCTCAACATTCTGCGACGGAGGAGGATTTGGTGGGGCCGTAGGGTCGTTTTCTTTAGCTGGACCACACTTAGGTGCTATGACCAGCGAGGGGTTGGGGCACCTTGGGTGGTAGGTAAGATGATTTGACTTCGAAACTTACACTCTCAATGAAAGCACCAAAATGTTGACTCGTTTTTTCGTCAACTCACACAGAGTCATAAATGAAGAGTCTTTATCTGAGAGAAGATCTTTAATGATGAATAATGAGCTAAATAAAAGAGGAATAAATGCAGCAGTAAATGAATGAGACAAAGATTTATAGTGGAACAGACTCCTCATTAATTGCACTGATTGATGGTTCCAACAATGGGGAGTCAACACGTGGTTTCACATTTTTTGATTGTGACGTCATGAGGAGTAATTCCGTATTTTTCAATTTTAAAAAAATTTTACAGTGCTATGTGTAATTTTTCCTTTTTCTTATAGGCTACATATAATTTTTTTTTCAATTTTATAATTTTACAAATTTTTATTCTGGAAAATCTGTTTTTTGGCCAAAAAAAATATTTAATAAAATTTTAGGGTGCTTTTTAAGTAGGGGATGGGTTTTGCAGCTACGATAGAGACATCTTTTTTTTTCGGCATGTAGAGAAATTATAACCCAATTTTTTTATATGACAATGTACATTGTAGTTATTTTAAGCATCCTATTAATTGTTAATAAATTTTGAATACTTTACAATCCCAAAAATAGGGTTCAAATAATCAGTTACACATGTGCCTTTTTTTATATTCCCGTGTAAAACAGATTGTTTAAACTCTAAATATGCTACCTTAAATCATTTGAAATTTCTTGAAAATTGGTGGGATGTCTACTATAACTACGATCATATAATAAAGTCAATCATAATTTTTTCACCTGCCAAAAACAGAGACGCCTTGCTGGTAGGAGCAAAATTTACACCCTTATTTAAGAAATTCCTCAAAATTTTATACTATATAATTTGTTATCAATTTTGTGATATGTTTTCGATAGTTTTTAGGGGAATAATATGTTCAAATCGTTGCTGACATAATATGGCATATATAAAATTTAAATAATATAAAATAATTATGATTGAATAGGATATTTTTTCCAACGAAATATTACAATTATTAAATCATGACGTTTGAATTTTTTGACCTTTTAAATTTTTTTAGCTTTATCCAACTATTCACGTTACTAAAACGTGAGACTTTAGTATGATTTTACTGTTGGAAAAGTGATGTGGCAGTTTGGGTGCTGATGTTGCATTGTCACATCAATGTATTATTTATAATTTAAAAAAGAAATAGGAGTCTTACTCCAAACTATTATCACTATGAAATTGTGCCCTCAAATTTTAAAATTAAACAAAATTTCGAATATTAAAAAGAAATTGGATGGTGAGAAAAAATTAATAAATTTTTTTAAGATCTATTAAACTAAAAATTCATTTAAATTAAATTAAATTTTACAACATTTTTAAAAAATGATAAAAACAAAACTATATTAAAATTTCTCTCATTTTCTTTCACTTTCTGTCATTTTTGCACTCACGAAACAATTTCAACAACAAGCATCAATTCATCACAACAAAAACTCAATAATTTTTTTTATCACAACACAATCAAAATTTTAATATCTCAAATTCATACACATTTAAAATAAGACACTAGCAAAAAAAATTATATTGTTTTTCTCGCGTTTTCTCACCATCCAAATACCCTAGGACACTTAACAAATGAGAGAGAGAAGATGTATGAGGTGGGCAAGAAGAGGGAGAGACGTAAATGGACAACAAAGGTGACACTGGAGCCGAATGTCACCGGAGAACTTGCCTACTAAGCCTACCCTATTCATTACATCACTACACAATCAACTCCGAGCTCGTCCAGAACATCATTTTTTTAATATTCAAATTTTATTTAATTTTATAGTTGTGAAATTTGGGGGGTACGATTTTGTAGTGGTAATAATTTTGGGCCAAAAATCCTATTTGTTATTTAAATCATATGTGAGGCATTAACGTGGTAATGTCACACTAGCATCCAAACTTCCACATCATATTTCCGTTAGCAAAATTGGATGAAGAAGTCTTACGTTTCAGTAACATGAATAGTTCAGGGGACTTTTTAACATGCTGAAAAATTCAGGGGCACAATTTAGTAGTTGTAATAGTTTTGGGAGCAAACAAATAATTATTCCTCTAAACAATAAATTATTTTGTTGAAAAATTTATTGTTTGTTTGGACTGTGTAGATTAAATACTTAAATAGTATAATGTTAATAAAATTATATAATTATATAGGTGTAACATGACTTTTCTTTTTTAAAAAATTCAGGATATTTTTATTCTCATGCTAATCAATTTAAACATATTTTTAAAAGATAATTTTTTTAAGTAAAGTTGAAAAAAAATTTAACTCATGCTTTCTTTTTTATTATTGGTGTCAAAAACTTAAAAAGGTCTTCGATAACAAAAAATATACATAACATAAAATTTTGTTAAAAAAGTTTCACTAAAAAACCTGATAATCCAGAATATAAAATTTATAAAATTATAAAATTGAAAAAACTGTTTATGTAGTCGTATATAAACAAAATGACAATTTTTTTGTTTGTAAATGGTGGAATCTTGGAAATGAAAAAAATTAATAAAATAATATATATATCTTTTTTGACAAATAAAATGATATATTTAAATAGGTGTGAGATGCTTTTTTTTTTTTTTTTTAAATATAAATATAAAATATTACTATTCTTACAATATGTTTGGTAGGATGGAGAGTTGATGAAGGATGAAGGATGAAGAATATAAAGGAGGAATAAGAGAGTAATAATCATTTTAAGTTGTTTGATAGAAATAATGATGGAATAGTAGAAGGATAGATGACTATGTGTGTTGATAAGTCTAATTTATGGTAGTTTTAGATTGTGTTTTAGTCTTACTTTCGAGTCAAATTGTGGGTTTTGTGCAGTATTATGCTTGTGTTTGCTTTGTTTTTATGTTTTTGCTATGAATTTGCAAATGGAGAGGAAAAGAACGGATTTAGTGATGAAATTGGGTATTTTGGGAGTGTTTGGCCATTTTGTTTGAGTTTGAGAGAGCCGGGTCATTCGGGATAACTTTGACGAAGGTTGAAAATGTGTGAAATCAAGAAATCTAGAACAAGGGCCACGAATTGGCCTATCGACTCGCGACTGTGAATGGACAGAGGCATTAAGGACAAAGGATTCCAGGAGTCATGACTTGGACCATTGAGTTGCGACGCACATGGAGGCAGAGGCGAATCATCAAAGAGGACCAAAAAGAGGCGGGTCGCGACTTGGTCTATCAAGTCGCGGTGCTTGAACTTCCAGAGACGGAGTAAAGTGCACAAAAAGACATGGGTCGCGATTCAAGAATGAGAAAGTCACAACCCACCTCACCAAAAAGAGAAAACGTGTTCGTTTAAGTGCGGATTTTAGGGCATTTGTGAGGAGGTTCCTTTCTTTACAGGATTAGCAGCTGTTTACTCTAATATTCTATTTTTCTTCAGTTTTATCTCAGTTTTTAGTAGTTTAATTCTATGTTTCTAAACATCTATTTTATTATTTTAGTCATGCCTGTTATGAACTAAACATCTTCTCTAGGGTTTAATGTAGTCACTTGGATATTTGTTAATTTTCTATGAAGTTCATATAATTTCTTCTTCTTGTATTCTCTCTCTATATAATTTGTGTTTAATGCGTGTGAATAATTGATCACTATTTACATGATTTATGATTTTGATTCGATATCCGAGAGGGGAGAGTATAATATTCTATAATCATATAGACATAAATTGCATTTAAGATGAGAGTACCTGTAGGGTTTGTGTAGTGTTTAGGGTTTCTATGCTTCATACCTGTTATATGTTAAAATTTATCACATATATGTAGAAAGTTTGCTTAAAGGTTGAGATTTTTTTAGCTTGAAATAGAATTAGGATTGTTTTATTTAACCCGCTATTAGGATAGAAATTAAAGAATTAAATGTGATGATTAGTAACTTTAACATGTTGAAAAGTTGATGAAGTTAATACCCTAGGTTTTTAAGTATTGAATCAATTTTAATAATTGCATAGTTTATTTCAATGTTAAGTTTTAGTTTAAAAATAACTCTATTTTCGACAACCAAACAGAAAGATAGAATTGGTTATTGGTACTTGATTGATAGTCTCTGTGTGAACAATTCTTATTTACTATCTATATTACTTGAATCGATTGTGTATACTTGCGCATTATATTTTCGTTGTCAAGTTTTTGGCGCCGTTGCTAGGAACTATTTAATCAATATAAAAAATAATTGATTCTTGTTCTACTTTGGCTTTTCTTTTACAATTTTTTTGATGTGTTTCTCTACTTGTTTCTTAACTGCAGGGTTAATTAGTATATGCAACATCAAGGATTGGAGCCACTAGTACTTGTTGATCCTGAAATTGAAAAGACCTATGAGAGAAATAGAAGGCAGAAATGGTTAGAGAGAATGGCTCAAATTTCTAATAATGGTGTAAATAACGTTGCTGATTCTACTGAAGCTGATCCACCATTTAGAAACTATGTACTCCCGACTGTTACATGGATACATTCTTGCATTTGTCCACCTACTGTAGAGGCAAACACTTTTGAGATAAAGCCCTCTATTATTCAGATGGTTTAGAATTGTGTGCAATATGAGGGGCTGCCTAATGAAGATCCTAACCTACACATTACCAACTTCTTGGAATTATGTGCTACATTCAAGATGAATGGGGAGAGTAATGATGCAATCAGGTTGAGGCTATTCCCATTCTCCTCAAGGGATAGAGCCAAGAGCCGGTTGATCTTGTTGCAAGCCAACTCATTTACTACATGGGAGGACCTTGCCCAAATTTTTTTTTCCAAATATTTTCCTCCTTCTAAGTCTGCCCATTATCGAGGAGAAATTAATAACTTCCATTAGCTAGATGGAGAATTGTTGTATGATGCTTGGGAAAGGTTTAAGGAATTACTCCTGAAGTGCTCACATCATGGTATTGAGAAATGGATGCTGGTGCGCACTTTTTTATAATGGTTTGCGGAGAAATACAAGGACTATTATAGATGCAACACTGGGGAGAGTCTTTATGAGTAAAAGTGCAAATGAGGCTCATAATCTGTTAGAAGAAATGGCCATGAATAATTACCATTGGCCAACTGAACGTGAAAATAAGATGGTAGCTAGACTTCTTGAGGTTGATCTGATTGCTATGCTTACTACATAAGTGGCGTCATTAACTAAACAACAACAACATAATAATATATCCGCTCAGTCTATGCGCTACAAAATAAGTTTTTTTGTGAGATGTGTGGAGGTCTGCATCCTTATAAACAATGTCCCACTGCTGCCATTTGCTCTGCTGATGTCAACAGTATGCCTTTAGAGCAGACACATACTATTGGGAATTTTCCATGACCATCAAACAACCCATATTCCATGTCTTATACTCCAGCTTGGAGAAATCATCCTAATATGTCTTGGAAAAATAATCAAGGAGCACAACTGCCATACCCACAAAATTAGCCTCAATACCCATCCCATCAACCAACATATGGGATACATCCTCGACTGTATTATGATCATCGCTAAGCAATGCCACAACAGCCACCACCGCACCCTCAAGTGAACCCACCAGAAGCACAGTCTGACATGTTAAACCAATTTATGACTGAAACAAGGTCTTCGATAAGGAGATTGGAGACACAAATTGGTCAACTGGCAAAGTTAATGTCTAACCGGGCTCAAGGGAATTTACCAAACTCTACTGAGGTAAATCCTAAAGAGCAATGTCAAGCAGTCACATTTAGGAGTGGTACTAAGTATGAGAAGCCTACAGTTCAAGGGGAAGTGGAGAAGACACAGGATCAACAAGTAGCTAGTCCAGAGCAAGAGAAGGTTACTGAAGATCTTCGAAATAAAGGGAAAGACAAGCCTATAATAGTGGAGCATACACCAAGAAGACAAGCCTCAAAGGTTTCGAAAGGTGAATCTTGACAAGCATTTTTTTAAATTTCTCAAGGTTTTCAAGAAACTTCACATCAACATACCGTTTGCAGAGGCTCTAGAACAAATGCCTAGTTATGTGAAGTTCATGAAGGATATACTGTCTAAGAAGAGGAGGATGGAAGATTATGAGACAGTAGCTTTGACTGAAGAGTGTAGTGCCATATTACAATGAAAGCTTCCTCAGAAGTTAAGGGATCTAGGGAGCTTTGCAATACCTTGCACCATTGATAATTTTCAGTGTGAAAGAGCGTTATATGACTTGGGTGCAAGTATTAATCTGATGTCGCTCTCTATATTTTGAAGACTAGGACTAAGAGAAGCTCGCCCCACCACAGTCACACTTCAATTGGCAGATGTTTACCGAGTTTTTCGGAAACGAATAACTAACAGAATAATAAAAAGATAAGAACTGTAGAAATGCTGAAATGTAACTAAACAAACAGTGTTTTTACGTGGTTCAGGCGTTAATAAGCCCTAGTCCACGAGTCGATGTTATTATACTTGGAAAAGGTTACAGTAAGATGGCTGGTGCACAAGAACTTCACACACTCACAGTGTTTCTCTCGGGTTCTCTTGAAGAAGATGAAGCTAGAGAGATTTTAGTAGAGTTTTTGCTATGTGATTTGTTCGTCCCTCTCCTTGTAAAATGAAGGGGTCTTTATAGCTAGGGTTTCGGATTAGGGTTTTTCTCTACGTACATGAGTCTTAATTACACCAGCCATAAATAGGGGATACAATTACTGTAGTAGCATGGCTACAAGACTCTATGTGGGTATATTTACGTGAAAGTATGGGGAATACACAAAGTCAGCCGTCTTTTCCAAGTTGTCAGCGGAACAGTAGGCGAAAAGGTACCCTTAGGCATGCTGGGATGTGTGCGGCTTTGACCTGACGGGCGTGTCAGGCGGGATCCTGTGTCAGACGGATATCGTTCCAAATATGCCTTCTCTCGGATTCGACCGTTCGGTTTTGTTCTGTGCGAGGCACGGAACTGTTTCCGCGGGGACCACTCGAAGAGCCTCTCCTGGAAGGGGCCTCCCCGAGGGGTATCCTTCGGGAGTCCGGGAGAGTCGACGAGTTTCCGTGTTGTGCTTGCTTGGAAGAGTAATCCGGATACTAAACAGGAGAGGCGAAGCCTTTCTGTCCATCCGTGAACTCTGGTCACCTACCGTGAAAGACATCGATAATTCTGCTTCCCCGAGGACATCAATCTAAACGCTATCCGGAAATCTGGATAACATTTACCCCCCAAGGTCACGGAGCTTCGAGAGATCCGGGAGCTTGTACAGTCCTCCGGGTATTTCGGTCTCTTAGATTAGGCGAGGGGCCACCTTCTGTGTTCACGGAAGAGTTCCTTTTTCCCGCCTGAGTGTTAGTATGAAAAAGAAAGGGAATTTCTTCTGTTTGAACTCAAGTACTCAAGTGCGGCAAGGACCACGTGTCATTCGGGGAATGGTTCTGCGACCAAGACGTGTGCGTGAGGCGACTGGTTGAGTATGCGTGCGTCAGTCATCTGAGTAATGATTTGACGGTTTTTAATGGTACTCCAGGCCCGAGGTGGTGTAATGATGGGAAATAAATACTTTATTCCCATCCGAGGAGTCATAAATAGGCTCGTCGCATCATCTCCAGCCGTTGGATCCGATGCACACGGAATGGGAAGATCGGGACCGTCCATTTGAGGAATTCGAAACGACTTCTTCCCTGCTATAAAAACGAGGGAAAGGACCTTTCTTCCTTTTTACGCTTTCAAATTCTCTATCTTTCGGATTTTCAGATTTCCAAACCTTCGAACTCTCAGGCTTCCCAGCTTCCGTTCCTCCGAACTTGCCACTTCTTTTGGTAAGGATCTGGAAACTTTTTCTTTTGATTTGGCAGTGGGTTTATTCGCCGAAGTTCCTGGTTTGAATCGTCGTTCGTCTTTGCAGCTTTTACTTCTCGCGATCGTGCTGGGCAGTGATCCAGTTACTCCTTCAACCTCCAACCTCCAACTACCCGAATATCAGTAAGTATTTCTACTTTGCTCTTTCCTCCCAGACCTTAGGTTGTTGGTAGTTGTTAGAGTAGAGGTTTCTGCCATTATCGCTTATGTGCATGCGTGAATAGGACTTTGGTAGGCATGTGATTGATGTGAGTCGATAAGTAACCTTTTCTGCATGCTTTGGCGACTTGCGTTTGGAAAGTCGTCCCTTGTTTTGCTGTTTTAGGGCATAAGCATGAACGCCTTTAGGGTGTCTTTCTCTGGAAAAGCACTTCTTTTGGTGGGCTTCGGCTCGGAGTCTGAGTCTGGTTCCTTGCTGCCCTTCGGGTGGCATGGTGCCAATCCCTCGGTAAGCTCGGTGGGAGCCTCTCCAAGCAGTTTTCGAGGAGGGTCTCCCCGACGCCTTTGATACCACTAGGGTATGACAAGGGTGCTGACTGCTTAGAGTGTTTTATTCTTTCTTTCTTTTGTCCAGTGACAAACATCTCAAAGGAACAACTCCTTGCTGTGGGGGAGGCTGATTCTGCCCAAGAGAAGGGCTCTCCTGTTGCTGGTGGAAAGGGGAAAGGAAAGGCGAAAGTGGTCGCGGCTAGCCCACCGACCTCCAATAGTTCCATCTGGGAGATGGACCAAAAGCCGAACCTTTTCAGGAATTATGGCATGCTGGAGCTGTATTCCTCTGAGGCAGGCCTGAAGAACATCCCAGGTCTGATGTGGCACCGTCTGTCGGTGCTGGGCGAGTCAGCTAGCCAGAGTCACGAGGGCTTTGGTGCCTGGAGCTGGGCACACATAGTGTGTGGGGCGCACTTGCCCCTAAGGAGTTACTTCGCCAATTTCTGTGTGAAGGCGGGGATTGCCCCCTTCCAGTTGATTCCTCCCAGCTACAAGCTCCTAGCGGGGTGGTTCATCTTTTGCAAGTCCCGGAGACTAGAAGCTCCTACCCCGGAGGAGGTGCTGTACTTTTACGGGTTGAAGTCTCAGCCTATGAGGGGTCATTCAGACAAGGTGGGGTTTTACAGGCTAGAAAGGCACCCGGACGTGATGTGCCCCACTTGTCATACCGCGAGGGTTCCAGACCTCCGGGAATACTGGTTCCTGACGACTGGTTTCCCGCTGAAGAGGGTGCCAGCCCTATCTTTGGACTTCAAAATCCCTGGTAAGCGCTCCTTCCTCTCCTTTTCAACTTTATTTCTTTGCGTTTGATTTGCCTTTTGGGAGGATCTCTAACGCTTGTATTTGATTTTTGCAGAAGTCGTTCCGCGGACACCTCGCTGCGCGGAGATGATAAGGAGGTCCAAGTTCTACGAAGGGCTTTCTGAGGAAGAGTTGAAAGTGGAGGGACTTGTGACCTCCGAATCGTTGAGGGAGTATGGGTTACTTGCCTCCTTCCAGAACATCGAGCCAGTGAGTGGCAGGGGGCAAACTCAGGTGTCAGCTGACATCCGGGAGCAGATTGCCCTGGAGCTGTCTAAGGTGATCACCCAAGCAGCTCGGGACGAAAACACTCTATCTCCTAGTTGGGCGGAGAGGTTCCCCGACCCCCAGCCGGAGGAAGAGGAGATCGAGGCTCGCCACGCCGCGGCTTACCCTAACGAAGGGGCTCCGGGGGCTAGTACCTCTGGGAGAGGTAAGACTAGTTTTCGATTGATCCACACCCCCAGCCTGTCTGAGGTTTCCCGGACCTCTCAGATGGGGTTTGATCCCCGTTTCCTTAGGCTAGATCCGCGTAGGATACCTTTCGACAGGTATTGCGATAGGGTAGATGAGCTCCTCTGGTGTCTGAGTGACGGTAGTCTGCCAGAAGGTGTCATTATGGTTGACCCTTCTTCTCTCAGCATGTCATTCCCGGACTTCAAGGAGTACGGGAGCTTCCTGGAGCAGGAAGCGATGTTTTGTTTTGCTCGGGGAAGGCCATCCACGTTTCTCGTGCATGGTCGTCCCTTTCAAACTTTTCTTTTTCTTGTTTCTTGTTCCCTGCTGGCGGGCTTGCTTGTGCTTTTATGTTGTTGATTGTCTTGTCTTCCGCTTATCTTCTTTCTCATTGCTTGTTGGTTTGTTAACCTTGCTTTGTACGTTTCTTGCAGAGTATCCAGAAGCCAAGATGTTGGGGAGGGTTACTTTACTCATTAAGAAGGCTGCCACCAGCCAAGACCCGTCCACGGGGAAAGGACGGAAGACCAAGGCTGGTAGGGGAGGTAAAGCTGCCTCCCCCAAGAAGACAAGTGGCGAGGCGCAAGCGTCTCCGAGGGTAGAGAAGTCCCCTGCTGACGGGCCTTCCGAGACTATGATGGTCTCGGGTAGCAGCAGCGACGGGGAAGGGCTTGTGTTCCCCGTGAGGACAACTGGGGTGAGCAAGCGTCCCGGAGAAGATGCTGAGGGCGCTAAGAACAAACGCCTTAGACACTCTTCTCCCGGTCGAAGGCAACAACAACAGCAACGACAGCAACCACAACTACAACAACAACAGCAACAAGAACAAGAGAGACAATCACCAACGCCGCAGCAGCAGCAACAACAACATCCAAACCAGCAGCAGCAACAAGGGCAATTACTTCTGCTGCCGCAGCAGCAAAAGCAACAGACCGGGGCCTTAATACCCCGTCTGCCTCCTCCTCCAGCCCAAAGGGGGTCCACCCTTCCGGGGTCTCCTTCTTCTCAGACAACCAATCTTCCCCTGCCTGGCCTGAAGTTCCACTTTCCGCGGAAGCCAACCAGTTTCCCCGCTGCTCTCCTGGAGGGTGTAAGACGGGCCGATAGTTTTTTGAAGAGGCGGTTAGAGGCGGAGAAGGCTGTTACTCAGGGAAGGGCAGATAACTTGTCTGCCGTGAAGAGAGCTGAGTTGGCCGAGGGGGTGAGGTCCCTTCACCCGGCCGGAGCGGTTTTGGATGGTCCAGCCTTGGAGAAGAGGCTGGTGCCTAGGCTCGGACGTGCATTGGCGCCGTTCGGAGCTGAGATGATGGAGGACATGGCCCTGAGCTTATGCGAGCTCAATTCTGAGAAATGGGCCATCAGTAGCAGTAAGGATCCGCTGTTACTGACACACGCTGTGAAGCAGCAACTATCCGGGGTAAGCCGTCAGTTGTTATTTTTTGGGATCATCTGTCTTTTTGTCCGGCTTTAGCTCATTCTGTTGTCTTTCCTTGCAGGCCTTTATGATTGCGGAACGCTCGTTCCGGGAGGTTGGTGCAGTTCTGGTTCAACTGGAGGAGAGCCAGCTGGCTCGCCAGGCCTTGGAGGCGGAGAAGCAGAAACTGACCCAACAGGCCTTGGAGGCCTCGGAGAAGATTGATCAGGCCCGGCGCACGATTGAGGAAGAGGCGGACAAGAAATATCTTGCCAAATATCAAGAGTACCGGGCCAAGGCAGAGAATGAGTTTAGACAGCGGTCGGATGGGATGAAGGCCGAAAACTCTAAGCTCCGGGAAGAGCTGTCCCAAGCTAAGGTGGAGAAGGATACCTTGGAAGCTCGCTTGCAATCAAAAAATGATCTCCTCCTTAAGCAGCAAGAGGAATATTCCACTCTTCAGAGTAAGCTGCACGGGGAGGAGCAACTCCATCAGAGGAGCAGGGATCTCGTGTCTATGCTGCAGTTGGGGCTCGCCGAGAAGGATAAAGAGATCGGGGCCTTACAATTCACTGCCAGGGGGCATGTGACCGAGAAGCAATCCGTGCTGAGCCAAAATAGGGAACAGCGCAAGGAGATTGATTCTCTTAAGGGGGAGCGTGATGCCTCCAAGGCCGAATTGGAAAAATTGAGGGCTCAACTAACTGTCGCGGAGGCACAGCTGGCAACCTCCGAGGCGGAGCGCTTGAAGGAGAAGGAGGATGCTGAGGTGATACTGAACAGGACGATTAATATATCGCATGTGGTCCTCATGCATCAACTCTGGAAAGTGAACCCGGAGGTATTAGGCTATCTGGGAGATGATGCCGAAGCCATGAGGGAGAAGCTACTCGTGTGGGATCAGGGCCTAGAGGCGTACGTCCAAACCTACAACATTGACGAACGTGCTGGAGCTCCTGAGGTGGGAGATCCCGGAGAGGCGGGGACCTCTGAACCTTCTCATGACAAAGTTCCGCCTTCCAATGAGCCGACTCCGCCAGCCTTAGTTGAAACCGATGCCCCCGAAGCTGCGGTCGTGGAAGCTGTAGTTACCCCCAATGCTTGAAGGGGTTTTATCTTTAATTATTTTTTATTTTGAGTTTTTCATTGCGGAAATTTTTGCCATAATCATAGCATTCTCCTTTCTTTTCTGCCGAGTTCTTTATTTATCTTTGCGCTTAGGATAGACATTTATACGGTAGAAACTGTTGTAGGGGCGTATGGGGTTTTGGTTCCAACGGCCAAAACCTATGCAGTTCCCACTTGAAGCTTTAACGGATGATGTCTTTTCCCACGTAGTTTCTAGGTTACGAAGGTTTCCTGGTTCCAACGGCCAGGCTCCTTTCACCGTATTTTAGCTTTCCTGAGGCAAATAGCCAATCCCGGGACTTGTAGTTATACTGTTCGTTGGGATTGCTAAGGTGAGTCGTTCCATTGTTTGGAACGGGAGTTCTTTTGGTGAGCGTCGCTAGACTCAAGGTTAGATCTTTGCGAAGAAAAACTAACTGTTGTTGCGAACCTCATGGTGGCTGACTTCAGGGACCTGGCATGGAGCCCTGCGAGGCAAGGCTCATTGCTGTCGGGGAAATCGCCACGCCCACCAGGTGTGATCCTGGAGCAGGGGCTTTGCGAAGCAAGGCCGGCTGTGAGTGGGGGATCGAGCATGTCTGCTTCTGGAGCTGAAACTTGCAATGGCCATGGAGCTTGCCATGCATTATTCTGTGAGATCCGGAGTTGGAGCCTGCGAAGCAAGGCTTACAACGGTCGCGGATCTTGCCATCTTTTGCCTCGCGGGACCCGGAGCTGGAGCTTGCGATGCAGAGCTTTACAGCGATCACGGGTCTTGCCATCTTTTGCCTTGCGGGACCCGGAGCTGGAGCTTGCGAAGCATAGCTCTACAGTGCTCGCGGATCTTGCCATCTTTTGCCTCGCGGGACTCGGAGCTGGAGCTTGCGATGCAGAGCTTTACAGCGATCACGGGTCTTGCCATCTTTCGTCTTCCGAGACCCGGAGCTGGAGCTTGCGAAGCAAAGCTCTACAGCGATCGCGGAGAATTCTGTAAAGGACTTGTCAGGGAGTTGGGGGTGTTTTGGCGTAGCTCTATGAACGTGCCTCAACCCCCAGTCCCGTCCATCGCTGGGCTACACAGGAGATAATTTTCATGATACATAATGGCAGGCATTTCCATGGAAATTTTCACATAAGCACATAATGCACATATGACACGTAATGCAAGCATGTTCATGGCAACATATAAACCTAAGCTTAACAATTTAAACATTTCGAGCAATTTAAAAATTTCAAACACAATGCTAGCACATACGTGGTGTTCTGTGTACGTTTTGTTCAAGGGGCGTATGGCTATGCCTTAGCCATGTATACCCCCCAAGTGAGCGTGGGGTCCGGACGTCTCCGGACCGCGTGGTCACTTGTTAAAACGCAGCTTTGAACATAGGGATAAAAAGTGCAGTAAAAGCGGAGTGAATCTCTCCGTGTTTCATTAAATTAGCCTGCTAGGCGTGAGTTTTACAACGGGGAGGATTATTTCCACATTTTTCACTTTTGCAAATTTCACCGAGGACTTCCGACTGGATGGTCCGGGGCCTATTGGTAGTAACGGCGGAGGTGCTCCGCGTTCCAGGCGCGCGGGACTTTAGATCCGTCGAGTCTCTTTAAGTGATACGTCCCATGGCCCACTTTTTCTTGGACTTCGTAGGGGCCTTCCCAGTTGGGCCCGAGGACTCCTACTCCCGGATCCTGCGTAGCAGGAAATACTCTCCGTAGGACAAGATCCCCAACTTCGAATGTACGGCTCTGGACTCTCGTGTTAAAGTGTCGGGCTATCTTGCCTTGGTACATTTTTAGTTGGACCTGCGACTGCTCCCGGAGCTCTTCGATCATGTCCAAGGACTCCTGGAGAAGGGCATGGTTCCGGGTAGGATCGTAGGTATCTTGCCTGTGAGAGGGGATCATAGCTTCTACTGGGATGACGGCCTCGCAACCGAAGGTCATGGAATAAGGCGTGTGCCCCGTCGAAGTTCTCTCTGTTGTGCGATAGGCCCAAAGTACTCACGGAAGTTCTTCCGGCCAGTGAGCCTTGCAGGCTTGGAGTTTTTCCTTCAACGTGGTCTTTAATATTTTGTTTACAGCTTCCACTTGCCCATTAGCCTGGGGTCTGGCGACTGCGGAAAAGCTTTTGATAATTCCATGCGAAGCACAGAAGTTCGTGAAGTGTTCACTGTCAAACTGCTTTCCGTTGTCGGACACAATTTTCCGTGGAAGCCCAAAACGACACACTATATTCCTGATGACAAAATCCAGTGCTTTTTTAGATGTGACCGTGTTCATAGGTTCAGCTTCAGCCCATTTGGTGAAGTAGTCTACCGCGACTATGGCGTAATTCACTCCACCCTTTCCAGTTGGGAGGGAACCTACTAGGTCAATGCCCCAAACGGCGAACGGCCAGGGGCTGGTCATTAGGGTAATTTCTGTAGGCGGCGCTCGCGGAACCTTGGCGTACCTTTGGCACTGCTCACATTTCCTGACATAATCCACACAATCCTTCTTCATGGTGGGCCAGAAGTATCCTTGTCGAAGGATCTTTTTGGAGAGGCTCAGCCCGGAGGTATGATCGCCACAGAAGCCTCCGTGAATCTCATGGATGATGGTGCTGACTTCGGTTCCAGCAACACACCTAAGGAAGGGTATGGACAACCCCCTGCGGTAAAGCTTTCCATCCATAACCACGTATCGGGGAGCTTGATATTGGAGCTTCCTTGCGTCAGCTTTATCAGTGGGGAGCTCTCTGGTGGTGAGAAATCTGAGGATGGGTCCTATCCAGGAGTGGGAATGGTCGATGATGGCGTTTATCCTTCGTGTCTCAGTACTGGGGGCTTCTAAGTGCCCGATGGGGACTAAGCCATACTGTTCAATCTCCGGGTCCGTTGCAAGCTTGGCCAGCGTGTCCGCGAGTGAGTTCTGGTCCCGGGGGACCTGGCGGATTTGGTAGCCTTTGAAATGCTGCAGTAGGTCGCGGGAGAGAGACACGTAGGCAGCCATCCTTTCGCCTTTCGTCTGGTATTCCCCGGATATTTGGTTTACCACAAGTAGGGAGTCGCTGTATACTTCGATTTTTTGGGCTCCGACTTCTCTGGCCAGCCGTAACCCAGCTAACATGGCTTCGTGTTCTGCCTCGTTGTTGGATGCTGGGAACGCGAAACGGATGGCGCTCTGGAGCTGATGCCCTTGGGGAGATATTAGGATGACCCCCGCTCCGGCTCCTTTTTCATTTGAGGCTCCGTCTACATAGACCTTCCAGGTTGGAAGTTCCGGGACAGGATCTTCCGGGAGGTCATTCATTCCCGAGCATTCCACAATAAAGTCCGTGAGAGCTTGACCTTTTATGGAAACACGTGGTTGGTAGTGGACGTCGAACTGGCTCAGTTCCATGGCCCACTTAAGCAATCTGCCAGAAGACTCGGGCTTCTGCAGGACTTTTCGGAGAGGGTGGTTGGTGAGTACTTTGATGGTGTGCGCCTGGAAATATGGCCTCAGCTTCCGTGAAGCAATCAGCAAGCAGAGGGAGAGTTTCTCGATCATCGAATATCTGGACTCGGCGTCCAATAACCTCTTGCTTACGTAATACACAGGGAGCTGGATACGGCCATCTTCCCGGACGAGAGCGGCACTCACTGCGTGCTCAGTCACAGCTAAGTATAAGAACAACGCCTCTCCTTCGACAGGTTTGGACAGAATGGGAGCTCGGGTTAAATTTTCTTTGAGGTGTTGGAAGGCTGCTTCGCATTCGGGGGTCCACTCGAACTTCTTGTTTCCTCGCAACACATTGAAGAAGGGGATACACTTGTCAGTGGCCTTGGATACGAAGCGGCTGAGAGCAGCTATCCTTCCGGTAACGCTCTGGACATCCTTATGTTTCCGGGGGGAAGGCATATCTATGAACGCCTTTATTTTCTCAGGGTTGGCTTCCACTCCGCGGGAGCTGACAATGAAACCGAGGAACTTCCCAGACGAGACCCCGAAAGTACATTTCTTTGGATTTAGTTTCATCCCGTACTTTCGGATCACGGCGAAAGCTTCCTCAAGGTTGTCACTGTGGTCCCCGGAGGTCTTGGACTTTACCAACATGTCGTCCACGTACACCTCCATGTTCCTCCCCAGTTGGTCCTTGAACATTCTGTTTACCAGACGCTGGTACGTCGCCCCAGCATTCTTCAAACCGAAAGGCATGACCACGTAACAGTAGACACCCTTGTCCGTGAGGAAGCTGGTGTGTTCCTGGTCCGCGACATGCATCTTGATCTGGTTGTATCCGGAGTACGCATCCATGAAGGATAAGAGTTCGTACCCGGAAGTAGCGTCTACCATCTGATCGATTCGCGGGAGAGGGAAACAATCTTTCGGGCAGGCCTTGTTTAGGTCCGTGAAGTCAATGCACATTCTCCAGGACCCATCGGGTTTCGGGACCAGAACTGGGTTGGCCAACCACACGGGATAGTGCGACTCCTGGAGAAAGCCTATGGACATCAATTTGTCCACTTCAGCTTTGACGGCTTCGGCTCTCACTGGGTCCAGCGGCCTCCTCTTTTGGCGAATTGGAGTTGCAGATGGGTCTATGTTGAGTGCGTGGCACGCAACATTGGGATTAATCCCTGTCATATCAGCGTGGCACCATGCCAGGATATCCTGATTATCCTTCACAGTGGCCACGATCTTATCTCGAACGGCCGACGGCAGGTTTTTCCCCACCTGAATGACCTTGGTGGGTTCTCCCGGGTTGAGGATCACCTCTTCGACTTCCTCCATTGGCTCTATTGCTTTCTCGATTCCCACTCTTGGGTCGAGTTCGTCAAAGTATGCCTCCTGAGCACCCCCAGTTTCTGGCAATTCTTCCGCCAAAGGAATGGCAGCAAACGTCTCTTGGACCGTGTAGATGGATCGGACGGAGACGTTATAACAGCTCCGTGCACTTCTTTGGTCTCCTCGGAGGGTGCCAATACGCCCATCGTCGCACGGAAACTTCAAACATAAGTGGCGTATCGAGGTTATGGCCCCACAATCGATCAGGACCGGTCGGCCTAAGATGGCATTATACGCCGTGGGGCAGTCGACCACCACGAATGTGCTATGCTTGAAGGCACAAGCGTCGCTTTCTCCTCTGAGGGTGACTGGCAGTTGAATTTTTCCTAATGGCATGAGTGCGTCCCCATTGAAACCTTGAAGCTGGATGGGGCATGGGGCCAGGTCTGTCTCGGTCAATCCGATCGTGTGGAAGGCCGCTTTGAAGAGGATGTTCACGGAGCTTTCGTTATCGACCAAGATCCGTGAGACCTTCTTATTGGCAATCTGGGCTTCCACCACGAGGGGATCGTTGTGGGGGAAGTGCACATGTTGAGCATCGTCCTCCGTGAAGGTGATGGGAAGATCCATCATTCGGGGACGTTGAGCAGGTGATTGAACCAAGGCGCACATCTCCTCGGCGTGCTCTAACTCCCTCAAGTACCTCTTCTGGGAGTTGCGGGTGCTTCCGGAAAGGTGTGGTCCTCCGGAAATGGTGGCGACGTGTCCGTCAACGGGTGGCGGAGCAAGGCCGGGCGGATATGGGTTGCCTGGTCCTGGAGCCAACAAGGCAATGGGCACCGGAGCGGGTGGAGCAGGAAGTGCGGGGAACTGAGACCCGGGAGCTTGGGGGTGACCGGCTCCAGGAGCGCTAGCGGCCCCCCTCTGTCCCGGGGAATATGCAGCTCCGTGAACTATCCCCTGTCCGGGATAGATAATGGGTATCCTCACCCACTGACCGAGGTGTCCCGCTCTTGCCAGGGACTCGATCTCATCCTTCAGCTGAAGGCACTCATTCGTGGTGTGCCCCACGTCTCCGTGGAACTCACACCTCTTATTGGAGTCTCGCGGACGCCTTCCTCCGTGAGACACTTTCGGGGGCTTCCTGTAGTTGACCATATTACAGGTCGCCCGATAGACATTCTCTCGCGAGTCTATCAAACTGGTATATTCCGTGAACTTGGGCTCATAGTCCTTCCGGGGTTTCTTTGAATGGTCTCCTCGGTTGGAGTTTCTTCCGCTTCGTTTGCTCCGCGATTGGCTCAAATTTCGTTCTGGGGCTTCCGCTTGCGGCTGCGGCATGCCAGGAGCGATACTACATCCGGTTTGTACTGCTCCGTACCCAGAGAAATGGGTTTGACTCGGCGTCTGAGCAGACGCGGAAGGCCCATACACACTTGGAGTGAGTCGGGCTCCTGGAAGCGTGAGGGCTGGTGCGGGAGCTTGCGAAGCAAAGCTCGGCGCAGTCACGGAAGGCGTTGGAGCCGGGGGAACTCCAAAGGCCTGCTGGTAGGCATCCTCAAGGTTGATGATTCCCTGAGCTTTTGACATGAATTCGGACAGCGTTTCTGCCCGTCTCCTTTGCATTTCCCCCCATAGCAGGGAGCCGACAGTAAGGCCCGATTGAAGGGCGATCAGCTTCATGTCATCGCTGACCTTGGTTTTTGCAGCAGCTTCCGTCATTCTCTGAATGAAAGCTTTGAGGTTCTCAGTGGGTTGCTGTTTGATGTTGGTTAAGGAACTAACCTCCATGTCGTGGTCGCGGGCAGCAATAAACTGCCTCCTAAACGCGGACTGTAGCTCCTTCCAACTGTGGATTGATCCGGGAGCTAATCTTTTCCACCAGTCCTCCGCGGACTTGGTAAGGGTGAGTGAGAAGCACATGCATTTGGCGTCCTCACTGACACGCGCCACTTGCATCATTTTATTGTATTTAGCTAGGTGGGTACGCGGGTCTGTCCTCCCATCATATAATTCTATGTGAGGCATTTTGAAGTTATCCGGGAGGGACGTTTCCGCGATCCTCCTAATACATGGTTCCGGGTCTTCCTCCTCAGAGTCTGACAGGGCCCCACTTTGCTTCCGGACCAGCTTGGTCAAGGCAGCAATCTGTTCCTCGAGCCTCTTCGTATCACTTTCCGGGAGGTCACGTCCCCGGAGCTTGTCATTAATATGATTTCGGAGGTCATCTCCGCGAGGCCGGGCCTTTTCTCCTTTGGCCTTTTCATACTTGGCCTCCAACCTTCTTCTTAGGTCCACCGTGGACCAGCTATCTTCGGAGTGCGAGTTCGCAGCCCGACCGTCCTGGTTGACGGAATCACTGGGGCGGTTGTTCCTTCCCCTAGGCCTGGGTGCCTTAGCACCGGGCCCTTTAGGCACAGAGTGCCCCCTTGGGGCTGAAGGACGTCTGGGATTAGGAGCGCCAGAGACCTTCTGCGCGCGGGGGGGGGGGGCAGTCGGCCTGGTGATTCACGCCTTTAGGAGGTGCAGGGGCGTCAGCGCGCACAGGCTCTCCAACTTTTTCTTTGCCCTTGTTAGGGGCGGCTTTGGATGGTCCAGCAGCGGCTGGATCTGGCATGGGGGCATCAGCACCACCTAGAACAGAGGCATCCTCGTCCGAGT
This sequence comes from Humulus lupulus, assembly GCF_963169125.1. Lineage (NCBI taxonomy): Eukaryota > Viridiplantae > Streptophyta > Magnoliopsida > Rosales > Cannabaceae > Humulus > Humulus lupulus. The sequence continues at coordinate 141,340,200 of NC_084793.1, forward strand.
CGCCTAGATCTCCGAACTTACTTTGGAGGCGCTCCATCATGCGTTGCATTCTTTCGGAGACGCGCTCCTGCTCAGCAAGCTTGGCCTTAGTGGCCACCAGTTCTTCGGCTACTTGGACCAGTTCTGGGTCCTTCTCATAGTAACAGCCGTCCTTGTAATAACCGTCTTGGACATACTCTTCTTCGTCTTCTAAGTATGTTGTATCTTCGGTACTGACCCGATCCTGGCGGGATGTCGGGTCTTCACCTTGGTAGTCCAAGGGTTCGCTTTGCACCACATCTTCCATCACGGTATCGGGGTTGACCGTAGCATTTTTGTCAACAGCGGATTTTCTCGTAGTCACCATCTCTTTAGCACGAAGTGAATACAAAAAACGTACACAGAAAAAGAGCTGACTAACAACTTCCTACAGCTCTCAATGAAAGCACCAAAATGTTTACCGAGTTTTTCGGAAACGAATAACTAACAGAATAATAAAAAGATAAGAACTGTAGAAATGCTGAAATGTAACTAAACAAACAGTGTTTTTACGTGGTTCAGGCGTTAATAAGCCCTAGTCCACGAGTCGATGTTATTATACTTGGAAAAGGTTACAGTAAGATGGCTGGTGCACAAGAACTTCACACACTCACAGTGTTTCTCTCGGGTTCTCTTGAAGAAGATGAAGCTAGAGAGATTTTAGTAGAGTTTTTGCTATGTGATTTGTTCGTCCCTCTCCTTGTAAAATGAAGGGGTCTTTATAGCTAGGGTTTCGGATTAGGGTTTTTCTCTACGTACATGAGTCTTAATTACACCAGCCATAAATAGGGGATACAATTACTGTAGTAGCATGGCTACAAGACTCTATGTGGGTATATTTACGTGAAAGTATGGGGAATACACAAAGTCAGCCGTCTTTTCCAAGTTGTCAGCGGAACAGTAGGCGAAAAGGTACCCTTAGGCATGCTGGGATGTGTGCGGCTTTGACCTGACGGGCGTGTCAGGCGGGATCCTGTGTCAGACGGATATCGTTCCAAATATGCCTTCTCCCGGACTCGACCGTTCGGTTTTGTTCTGTGCGAGGCACGGAACTGTTTCCGTGGGGACCACTCGAAGAGCCTCTCCTGGAAGGGTATCCTTCGGGAGTCCGGGAGAGTCGACGAGTTTCCGTGTTGTGCTTGCTTGGAAGAGTAATCCGGATACTAAACAGGAGAGGCGAAGCCTTTCTGTCCATCCGCGAACTCTGGTCATCTACCGTGAAAGACATCGATAATTCTGCTTCCCCGAGGACATCAATCTAAACGCTATCCGGAAATCTAGATAACAGCAGACAGATCATTCAAGAATCCTTGAGGTATTATTGAAGATGTTCTTGTAAAGGTTGACAAATTTATCTTCCCTGCAGATTTTATAGTACTTGACATGGAGGAAGATAAGGATGTTCCTATTATTTTAGGGAGGCCATTTTTAGCCACTGGGAAAGCTTTGATAGATGTACAAAAGAAGGAGTTGAGGTTAAGGGTTCAAGGTGATGAGGTGGTCTTCAATGTGTTCAAGGCTTTGACTTATCCTTTGGCAAGTGACAGTTGTTACAATGTGAGTGTTCTAGATGAATAATGTTCAAAGGGGAAGCCTATTGAAGATCCTCTTGAGTTGAGTATGATATCGAGCCTAGAAGAATGTGATGGCACTGAGGCCATTGTGTATGTGAAATGGTTGAACGTAGCTGGGCAGATTTACAAGAAAAAAGTATGAAGCATTGGGACAAGGGCCTGAATGACCACTCCCATCAATGGAGAAGCCACCAACTCCGCTATGCTTATCTGGGTGAGAAAGAGACGTTACTTGTCATTATTTCTGCTTTTTTATCTACTGTGGAAGAAGAGAAATTACTCTGAGTATTGAAGGCTCATAAGCTAGCCATTGGATGGACTTTAGCTGATATAAAGGGTATAAGCCCCTCAACTGTTATGCATCATATTTTAATGGAAGAAGATAAAAATCCAAGCATTAATGCTCAGAGGAGGCTAAATCCCTCAATGAAGGAGGTGGTAAGAAAGGAAATCTTGAAGTGGTTGGACGCGGGAGTGATATACCTAATTTCATACAGTGCATGGGTTAGTCCGGTTCAAGTGGTCCCTAACAAAGGAGGGATGACGGTGGTCAAGAATGATAACAATGAGCTCATTCCAACTCGTACTGTGACGGGGTGGAGAATATGCATCAACTATCGAAAGCTTAATAAGGAAACAAGGAAAGATCATTGTTCTTGGCCTTTTGTGGACTAGATGTTGGATAGATTAGTAGGCCATCCTAACTACTACTTTTTAGAAGGGTACTCTGGTTATCACCAAATTCCAATAGCTCTCGAAGACCTAGAGAAAACCACATTTATTTGTCCCTACGATACGTTTGCCGTGTGGAGAATGTCGTTTAGATTATGTAACGCTCCAGCCACGTTCCAACGATGTATGATGTCCATATTATTTGAAATGGTGGAAAAAGGTATAGAGATCTTTATGGATGATTTTTCAATTTTTGGTTCTTTATTTGATGGTTGTCTAAAATATTTGGAGATGGTATTGAGAAGTTGTGAATAGTCAAATTCGGTCTTGAACTGGGAGAAATGTCACTTCATGGTGTCTGAGGGAATTGTTTTAGGCCATAAAATATCCAACAAGGGAAATGAGGTAGAACGTGGAAAGATATCCACTATAGAGAACCTGTCGCCATCGGTTTCTGTAAAAGGTTTGAGTCATGCTAGGTCTTATAGAATGTTTATCAAGGAATTTCCTAAGATCTCGAAGCCTTTGTCTACATTACTTATGAATGGGGTGACCCTCAATTTTGATGATGATTGCTTAAGAGTGTTCAACACCTTGAAAGAGAAATTGATCACTGCACGGATTGCGGTATCACCAGATTGGGATCTCCCTTTTGAACTGATGTGTGATGCGAGTGATTATGCAGTGGGGGCAATGCTTGGGCAGCGAGTTGACAAGGTATTCTGCACGATTTATTATGCTAGTAGAACCTTGAATGATGCTCAACTAAATTATGCAACTACAGAAAATGAATTTCTTGCTATTGCGTTCGCTTTTGACAAGTTTTGACCCTATCTAATTGGTAACAAGGTAATAGTTTACACTAACCATTCTGTTATTAAATATCTTATGACCAAGAAAGATGTCAAGCCACGCCTTATTCAATGGGTCTTACTATTGCAAGAATTTGATATGGAGATTCGGGATAAAAAGGGGACTGAGAACTTAGTGGTAGATCACTTATCAAGAATAGAAACTGAGGAAGGGCACAGTGAGAGAGAAGTGTAGATTGATGAAAACTTTCTAGATGAACAACTATTTACTATGAGTGATAATGAAGTGGTACCATAGTTTCCGTATTATGTAAATTTTTTAGTGGCCAAGGTTGCACCTCCAGACATGTAAAGACAATAATTAAAAAAGTTTTATTCGGATGTTAAACACTATTATTGGGAGAAGCCCATCCTTTATCAGCACTGTGCAGACTAGGTAATTCGTAGATGTGTGGCCGAAGAAGAGATGAACTCCATTATAACTCACTGTCACACTCTTTAGTGTGGTGGTCATTTTGGGGAAACCAGTACAGCGGCTAAAGTATTGCAGTCGGGGTTTTATTGGCCTACTTTGTTCAAGGATGCCAATTTATTTATAAAAGGATGTGATCACTGTCAACATACCAGAAATATTTCTAGAAGGGATTAGATGCATATGACTGGAGTTCTAGAAGTGGAATTGTTCGATGTGTGGGGAATCAACTTCATGGGACCTTTCCCGTCATTCTTCAACAATTGGTACATTTTTCTTACTGTGGAATATGTGTCTAAATGGGAGGAAGCAGCAGCAACTCCTACTAATGACAGAAATGTAGTTTAAAATTTTCTTCACAAATACATTTTCACCCGGTTCGGAACTCCCCAAGCAATCATTAGCGATGAAGGGAGTCATTTTTGCAATAGAAGTTTCACTGCTTCGTGTGCTCGATATGGAGTTCATCATAGTACCGCTTTGGCCTACCAGCCTCAAGATAATGGGCAAGTAGATGTATCAAATCGAGAAATCAAAAGCATCCTCAAAAAGACTATCAATACATCGTGGAAAAATTGGTCAAAGAGGCTCGATGATTCACTCTGGGCCTATCGAAAAACATTTAAAACTCCAACAGGGATGTCACCCTATCAGTTGGTATTCGGGAAAGCATATCATCTGCCAGTGGAATTTGAGCATCGAGCATACTAGGCTATTAAGAAGTTAAATGCATATTTGTTTATGGCAGGACAAAATAGACTCATGGAACTAAATAAGTTAGACAAATTTTGCAATGAGGCTTATGAGAATGTGAAGATATATAGGAGAAGGCAAAGTCATTTCATGACAAATGAATTATTCACAAGGACTTTCAACAAGGAGACAAGGCGATGCTCTTTAATTCACGGTTGAAGTAGTTTCCGGGCAAGTTGAAGTCGAGGTGGCAAGACCATTCACAGTGGTCACAGTGTTCTCGTATTGTGTAGTACAAGTTCATAGTGAAAAGATGGGAGATTTTAAGGTGAACGGTCAATGATTGAAGCATTGCATAGGTGGTCAGGTGGGTCAAGTCAAGTCCATGGTGATACTTAGTCCCATTGAAATGGGAAGGCAGCGTCCGGCTAAATGATGTTAATGACAGTGCTATAGGAGGCATTCCTATAATTTATTATTGCTTTTGTTTTAATTTTTCAGTTCAACAATTTGGTTTGAATTTTGTTTTGGAGTTGTAATGTTTAATTTTTATTTTTATTTATTTTTAGTGTAGGTTGTATTTAGGAGCCGCGTAAATCGTGAAAAGATAAAAAATTGCAGGAAAACTCGCTTTGGGGGCCAAGTCGCGACTTTCTCAAGCTGAGTCGGGACTCCTGGGAGTTATAAAAATCAAGGGAAAATTGGGAGTTTCTGTAGGAATTAGGGTCGCGACTTGCCCTTATGTGTTGCGGCCTTTGAAAAGTTAGAAAGCAAGGGAGTTGTAGGCGTGGAGGCGGACAGCGAGTTACTAAATATGAGTCACGATGCTTGCACCTTGAGAAATCAAAAATAAAAGAGGCAGACCGCGACTTGCTTACAGCTGAGTCGCAGCGTGCTTATTGCAGGATGAAAAAAAAGGGGTTAGAAACACTATTTTACTCAAACACAACCCAAATTTCCTTCTACACTTCAAAAAATTTCTCCCACAAATCCAACTTTTCCCCACTCTCTGACCTTAATCCTCCATTCCCTTCATTCTTCCAATCAAAACCCTAGATAACCTTATATGTGGAATTGAAGAAAATGGGAGTATTTGAAGATTGTTGCACAATATCAAGAACATCAAAGGCAAGTAAGTCTCTTACTTTCTATGTTAATCAATTTTTGGGATTGAATTAGTATTGTGATTGGTAGAAAAGAGGATTCATTGGAATTTTGGAAAGGATTGCTTGGATATATTGTGCTCTTCAATTTAGTATTGTGAATTGTCTACTTTTGGGGTGTTCTTGATTTGTGGGAGGTAAGTAATTTAAGGTGAGGGCTGTCAGATTTTTATTAGAAAAAAAAGTGAAAACTCATTGTCATGGGGCCAAGGAAGAACCCAACGAGAGCTGCCTCATCAAAAAATGCCTCACGACCCTCTTCATCTAGAGCTCCACCACCGCAAGCACCACCACCACCACAAGAATATGACTCGACCAAATTCATTAGTAAAGATTCTTTTAAGCATTATAAGAGGTTGTGTCTAAGGTCGGTGGTTCAGGAGAAAGGGATGGAATACCAGGATACCCCATACCCTCAATATCCCTATGACCTTATTCGAGCTGAAATTCAAAGAAGAAATTGGAAAAGTTTTATGGACAACAATATGACGAAGGCCAATTGCTCTTTTGTCTATCAATTTTATGCCAACTTTTCGGGCCAAGTTGATATAGGAAACTGTTTGTAAGAGGGGTGAAGGTGGAGTGCGACATTGATAATATCGATGCACTATATGGGTTACCCATGTTGAAAATAGAAGATGATGAATATTATTAGTTGACCTACTTTAGTGAGGTGGATTGGGATGATGTGGCTGAGACCATAGGCATTCCTAGAGCAAGGTTTGTTTATAATGAGGGTGAGCCAAAACATCTAAGGCGGTATTAGATGAACCAAAAGGCTAACGCTTGGTCTCTTTTTGTGAGTGCTCGATTAATGCCTAATACACATCTGTCTGAGGCCGGCCCCGATCAATGTCTTTTAGTTTATGTAATTATGCAAGGTCTTACGATATACATTGGTTGGGTGATCCGCACTAGTATCAAGGATTTGTGAAAACTCATCACCATTGCAGGACTAGAACATGGCTTGATGATCACTGAATTATGTGAGTTGTGGGAAGTGCCCGTTTACCCTAGTGATATATAGGAAAGCAATGAATCCTATATTTTGAGCCATTGTACATAATTTTCATCCTCCCTCACCGTTGCCTCCTGTGATACAAACCCGTGAGGTCGGTGATGCAAGAGAGGAAGATCGAGGCCATGAGCAAGCGAATGTCCAATAAGATGAGCCAAGACAAGCAAAGCAGGGGAGGATAGAAGCTTAGCCCCCCCCCCCCCCCCCCCCCCCCCCAATTAAATAATAATTGAAAGAAAATTGTTGGGATACATCCCTGAAATCAGGGATGTGTTACACACCCACTATAGTGAATGGGTCTTGGATATTTCTTTTATTTATTTCATTGATTTATAATTTGAATTTTATATTTGAATTTTAAAATTTAATTAATTCTTTTATAAATCAATTAGATTAATCTAATTTTCACAAGACAACAATAATAAGCTTTTCACACAGAGAACAAAATAGATTGTATTTTTTTTTCTCTAACCCTAAAAACTGTCACAGACCTAATATTCCAAGATCTCATGTGTTGAGAATATCTTGTGAATCAAATATTTTCCCTACCATTACTCTACGTGTCCACACACGTCTTGAGGTGTAGAGATACATCTTGGAAGATCTTGTTCTGAGTATTTTGAAGAACTGCTTTGGATTGGATGTTCGTTGGAGATACAAAAAGATAACGAGGATTATTGATAGTTATCCAATTTGTTATACCCAGATTTCGAGCCATGTTAAATGTTACCTCGAAAGCTGAATTCACAACGAATGAACCTGTAAAGTTCGAAGTATGCTCCAGGATTAGATATCGAGCCTGCAAGACTCGAGACGACCTTGAACGTGGTAGCCTCGAAACGTTCACGATCTCGGAAGGTAGCTCCCGTGACGCATCTATCCTCAGGAATGAGCTCGGATCAGGGGGTCCGAGCCTGACGTACGTACGATCTCGAAGCCGTGTGACCTCGGGAGATGTCCTTAGCTTGAAAGCTGATAAGAAACCTGGGAGATTAAGGGCTTGGAGATATATGATAATGACTTTGAATATCTATAAGTGTTGTTTATAAGGGGCGTGTTCTGCATTTATTATTGTAAATCCCATAAAATCTTGGGATATTATTCGATTAGTTATACGCCCCCTGGTCTTCAGGGGACGTTTCCTTTTATATCGGATTGCAGGCATTTAAAGCCATTTATTTTATTTATACAAAAAGAGTAACTACCCAAAATATGTGGGATAGTATTCTGCAATCTTCTCTATAAATAGAGAGGTCATGCACCATTGTAAAGGACCGAAATTCTGAACCTTGAGAGAAAACTCTGAAGAATTCATGCTTAAGAATTTTCAGAGATAATCTTGAGTTTAATAACAGAGACTCGTGGACTAGGTAGATTTAACTGCTGAACCACGTAAAAATCGTGTTTTGTGTTGTTATTCTTTAATTGGTCATTACTGTTTGTTGTTTACGTGCTCTTCTTTCACTGTCGACGAAAAACGGCGTCAACAGTTTGGTGCTTTCATTGAGAGCCTTAAGCATTCATCCCTGAAAAGTCATGGCCACTAACAATCAGAACACACCTGAAGAAAATTACCCAAGACTTCCTAGAAAACAGCCAATGGAGAACCCGGATGTTGAAGAGAGAAGTGGGTCTTCTGATTCCCGGGGACCACCTCCTCCACCAAGGGATGAGGATATGTATTACAATTCTGAGCGGTATGTTCCTATTGTGGAACTTGAAAACCGGAAATTGAAGCAGCTGTTGGCAGAGGCCAACAAACGGAATGAGGAGTTGACAAGGATAGCCGCAGAGGCACAAGTGGCTCAGCCCCCGCCTCCGCGCGAAAACCAAGTTCCTCCTCCAAGGGACGTGCATGTTCCTCCCCGTAGACCCCGTGGGCGTCCACGAAAAGACGCTGCCACGAGGAGGCCGACTCAACCTCTGGCACCAGCAGAGCCATCCGCTCCACCTAGGCCCTAGAGGGGTACTCGGGCTCGGGCCCCAGCTAACCCGCCTATGGAAGTGCCTGCAAGAACTGAGAATAACCGAACCCCTGCGGAGGCTTGGACTCAGATACCTGGGAGCGCACCGAATGCGACCGACCCATCTCGGGCAAATTCTGGACCCTCTAGGTCGCATGGGTGGCAGCCACCATCGCCTATACGGTTCCCTCCATCACCCATAAGATATCCTTCGCCCCCCCGCAAGAACGCTCAACCCGTTCGAGATCAGGAGGAAGGGCGTGCGGGGGGAAGACAAGGAAACGGGGAGGCTTTCCAGGAGCGGAGAGGCGCCCCATCTGAGAAAAGTCAAACGTCTCGGTCTCGCACGACGGAGACGATGCGACGTGGGAAGAATCCATCACGAAATAATCAAGCAATGAGTTTTACCAGTGATGAGTCCGGAGATACCAGGTCGGTCAGTAAGCATGACCGAGGTCGTAAGAATACCGGAAGCCGCAAAAATTGTCACGACCTGCGAGATCACTTGAATCAGAGTCGGGGTAATGGTGACCAAACAAATCCGGACTTGAGGAATCGTTTGAATAGGCATAGAGATCCCTTGCGGAGACGCGAGCCTGGGATTGTGATCGATGATAGCCGATTCCAGACAGTGCCTCTTGCGGACCCAGTCCAAGAAAGAATTGACCAGCTTGAAAAGGATTTTAAGCTTTTGAAAAATGAGCAAAGGAATGATCGGTATGAAGACTCTGACGAGGAGCTCGAACCATTTGCTCCTCATATTTCCAATACTCCATTTCCTCAAGGGTTCCGGATCCCTCACGTCCCAACGTTCGAAGGAAAGACCGACCCGTGTAGTCACCTGAGCACATTCAACACTATCATGAGAGCCAGTAACGTGGGTTACGAGCTCAGGTGCATGTTGTTTCCAGCATCATTGACAGGACCTGCCAAAAGTTGGTTCGAAAAATATAAGAGACACTCAATATCTTCTTGGGAGCAGTTGTCTAAAGACTTTAAGAAGCAGTTCAAAGCAATGATGGGAGTCAGACCAGAGGCATCCACCTTAACTAACGTCCGACTACAGCCGGGCGAAACACTAAAAAGTTACTTAACAAGATTTAATCTGGAAGTCGCCCGAGCTCGGGATGTGGATGACAGTGGGCACCTAATGGCTGTCCGAGCTGGCGTAATGCCGGGAAGTGCCCTTTGGGACGACATGCAAAGGAAACCGGTAAGGTCCATGACCGAGTTTAACAGACGAGCGCAGAGGTTTGTCAATGTAGAGGAAGCGAGGTCGATGCTCAATGCGACTTCCCAGCCCGAATCTACAACGATAAACATCAACTCTGCCTCAACCTCGGCGGACCCAGCAGCTCCAAAGCTTGTCACGGAGAACCCCTCCAAGAGGAAAAAGAACGAAGGAAGTAACCCCGAAGCCAAGGGAGGAAAGAAAAAGAAAGGGGAGAGATATTTCTCCATGTATAGAGTATACACCGAGCTCAATGAGTCTCGGGAGAACATATACCTGGCTAATGAAAACCAGGTTCCCTTTAGGCGTCCGGACCCGATGAGAAATCAAAAGTCCAAGAGGGACTCCAGTAAGTATTGCCGATTTCACAGAGACACCGGCCACACAAACGATGAATGTCGACAACTGAAGGACGAGATCGAAGGATTGATCTCGAGAGGTTACTTCCGGCAATATGTCAAAAACCAGAATACTAGTCAGGCAGCTGCGAGCCAGAGAGTAGCCGCGCCTTCGACGACACAGAACAATAGTTCCCGAGCTTGGGAAGAAGATATGCCCCCGCCAATAGATGGAGAGGATGTATTAACCATCTCGGGAGGGCCTCATCTCGCAGGAGTGGGCAGGAACGCCCAAAAGAGATATGTTAACGAGCTGAAGACTGGGGACGGGTCTCCTTACGAACCCGAACCTAGGGCTCCAAAAAGACAAAGGATTGAGACACAACCAATAACCTTCACCGAGGAAGACGCATCCCATGTCCAGTTTCCTCACCACGATCCGCTGGTCATTACTCTTCAGCTGGCCAACAAAAGGGTCCACCGAGTTCTCATAGATAATGGGAGCTCAGTCAACATTCTTTACAAAGCAACCCTCGAGAAGATGGGACTCTCCCTTCGCAACCTGAAAGCGTGTGCAACTACTTTGTATGGATTTTCAGGAGAAGGAACCGCCTGCATGGGATCCATCGAGCTCCCCGTGACCTTGGGAGACTACCCAGTCTCGGCAACCAAGATGATGGAGTTCGTGGTAGTAGACTTACCATCAGCCTACAATGTGCTGCTCGGGAGACCCGCCCTGGTCGGGCTGGGGGCAGTTTCATCAGTAAGGCATTTGGCCCTTAAGTTCCCAACCCCTAGGGGGGTCGGGACATTGAAAGGAGACCAATTAGCAGGGAGGGAATGCTACAACATCTCCTTGAGAGGAAAGAAACAGACGAGCGCACAAGCTCTCGTCATCGTACAAAACAAAGACGGAACGATCTTAGAGATTGACGAAGAGATTGTTCCAAGGATTGAGGAGAGAGTTGACCTCGAACCTTTAGAGGAGCTCGAAGAAATTCAGCTCGAAGAAGCTGATCCCTCGAAGAAGGTGAAGGTCGGAAAACACCTCCAAGATGAGGCAAAATAGCAATTAATTTGCTTTTTGAAGAAAAACCAGGATGTCTTCACGTGGTCACACTCAGACATGGTGGGGATAAGCCCGAATGTAGCAAGCCACGCACTGAATATAGACAAAAGCTTTCCCCCGAAGCAACAAAAGCGAAGACAGCTGGACGAAGATAGAAAGAAAGCACTGAAGGAGGAGGTCGACAGGTTAAAGGCAAACCAATTCATTAGGGATGCCTTTTACCTTGAATGGGTAGCCAATCCAATGTTGGTCCCAAAGCACAATGGGACGTGGCGAACCTGTATTGATTACTTCGACCTCAACAAAGCTTGCCCAAAAGATTGTTTTCTGTTACCAAGGATTGACCAGCTCGTGGATGCCACGGCAGGGCATGGCCTGATGTCGTTCATGGATGCTTATTCTGGATATAACCAGATTCCCATGCATGCCCCCGACCAAGAACATACGAGCTTCATCACGGATAAAGGGCTATATTGCTATAATGTCATGCCATTCGGGCTCAAGAATGCTGGAGCCACATACCAGGGACTCGTAAACATGATGTTTTCAGAGCAAATAGGGAACAACATGGAGGTTTATGTTGATGACATGCTTGTCAAGTCTCAACTCAACAAGAACAATGTTGATGACCTCAAAGAGTGCTTCGGCGTGCTCAGGAAGTATAACATGAAGCTAAGTCCTCAGAAGTGCACTTTTGGGGTGTCTTCAGGAAAATTTCTGGGCTTTATTGTAAACTCTCGTGGAATCGAGGCTAACCCCGACAAGATCAAGGCCCTGATTGACATGCCCTCACCTCGGAAGCACAAAGATGTCCAAAGCTTGACTGGCAGGATGGCAACCCTAAGCAAATTCATCTCAAAATCTACGGACCGTGGTCTTCCATTTTTTAACTTATTAAGGGGAGGTAAGAAATTTGAATGGACGGAGGAATGCGAGCTAGCTTTTCAGGAGCTCAAAAGACACCTTGCAGAACCACCCATCCTGTCGAAACCCGAAACGGGAGAAATACTGTACCTATACCTTTCAACCACCGAACACGTGATAAGCGCAGTGCTCATTCGAGAAGAAGAGAAGGTGCAAAGACCCGTTTACTACATCAGTAAAAGATTACTGGGGGCAGAGTCAAGATACCCATTGATGGAGAAACTCGCGCTCAGTTTAATTCATTCATCTCGTAAACTCCGCCCCTACTTTCAGGCGCATCCCATCCATGTGCTGACTGATCAACCGCTTAGACAAGTCTTGTTTAAACCAGAAACCTCAGGTCGACTTCTTAAATGGGCTGTTGAGCTCGGACAGTTCGAGATCACCTACCACCCAAGAACGACCATTAAGGCACAGGCATTGGCAGACTTTATAGTGGAATGTACTGGAATAGCCGACGACAAGGTAATAACCACGGCCCACGAGCTGTGGAAACTTTACGTTGATGGCTCGTCAAATGAAAATGGAGCGGGGGCAGGGGTCATTCTGGTTACCCCCACAGGGAGTAGATTTCATTATGCCTTAAGATTTGGCTTTAAAGCATCGAATAATGAGGGGGCTTTAAAGCATCGAATAATGAGGCCGAATACGAGGCTCTACTCGCGAGACTTCGTATAGCAAAGGTGCTCAAAGCTAAAGCTATACATTGCTACAGTGACTCCCAGCTCGTGGTTAATCAAATCCTAGGAGAATACCAGGCTCGTGGCACAAGAATGGCAGCTTATCTGGAGAAGGAAAAATCCGCATTGGAGTATTTCGAGTTTTACGCAATCGAACAGGTTCCCCGAGAACGGAACTCAAATGCAGATGCCTTAGCTCGGCTCGCCGCATCCACCGAAAATGAAGAGCTGAATGTTGTACCCATAGAACACCTGTCAGCACCTAGCATTAACGAGCCAGAAGAGGAAGATGTGTGTATGATCGAAGCAGAGCCGACCTGGATGACCCCAATAGTTGATTATCTCGAAAATGGAGTCCTTCCAAAAGATCAGAACCAGGCTCGAAAGTTGATGTATCAACTTCCCCATTACACCATTTTGGACGGAAAGCTATATAGAAGGGGATATTCCATGCCATTACTTAGGTGCGTAACCCCTCCCGAAGCTAAGAAAATCATTGAAGAAATTCATGAAGGGGTCTGCGGAGATCACACCGGGGGGCATAGCCTGTCCAAGAAGATCATACGCCAAGGATATTTCTGGCCAACCATTAAAACGGATTCTTTCGAGTACGTTAAAAAATGCGACAAATGCCAGAGATTCGCCACGATACCTCGAGCTCCACCATTCGAGCTGACCATGTTGACTTCCCCATGGCCTTTCGTGGTATGGGGCATCGACCTCATAGGCTCTCTCCCGACCGGTAAGGGCGGAGTAAAATATGCTGTGGTCGCCGTGGATTACTTCACAAAGTGGACGGAGGCTGAACCATTGGCGACTATAACTTCAAAAAAGATCCTTGATTTTGTGGTAAAAAGCATCGTGTGCCGATATGGGGTACCAAGGAAGATCGTATTCGACAATGGAACCTAGTTCGATTGCGACTTGTTCACCAACTTTTGTGAAAAGAACGGCATAATAAAGAGTTTTTCATCAGTAGCCCACCCTCAAGCGAATGACCAGGTCGAGGCTGTAAACAAAACTCTCAAAAGTTCTCTGAAGAAAAAGTTGAAGGAATCAAAGGGACGGTGGCCCGAAGAACTGCCCCAAGTCCTTTGGGGATATAGGACCACAACTCGAACATCAACAGGGCATACCCCGTTCTCTCTAGCATACGGCTGCGAGGCAATGTTGCCCATCGAGGTCGAAATCCCAACGATCCGAACTCAGATTTACGATCAAAGTTCAAACCACACTCAGCTCGAGGAAACCTTAGACTTGATTGAAGAAAAGAGAGAAGAGGCTCAGCTGAGAAATGCTGCTTACTAGCAACGAACTACCAGGTATTTCAGCAAGAGGGTTCGAGATCGAAAGTTCGGAATGGGAGATCTGGTGTTAAGACGTGTATTCCTGGCAACGCGAGATCCAGCACTTGGGGTGCTCGGGCCGAATTGGGAAGGACCATACCAGATAGAGTCAATCATCCGTCCCGGTGTGTACAAAGTTGCGAGATTGGACGGGAGCCTGGTACGACGAGCATGGAATGGCGAACACCTTAGACCTTACTATCAGTAGTGTAGGAAAAGTGTTGCCTATAACCATGAGTTTCTATTTGTATTAGTTTGTTTGCTTTTTGATTTCCATCAAATAAAGATTTATTTCATTCAATATATTATCTCTTTTTATTTTTTATTTTTGCAATCTCTCTTAATTTAATAACCTATGGTCACACTCATAGGATATTAAGGGGGCATCATTGGTATATATACCATCAGCTTAAAAAATAAAAAATACATGAAGTATTTGGATATAACCAGATACGCGAGCTTAGATAGTTCGGACATAACCGAATTATCAAAAACGAAGTATTTGGATATAACCAGATACGCGAGTTTAGATAGTTCGGACATAACCGATGTAGAGTCCAAGAACTTTACTTAGCTAAGATAGATAGTAGTATTATAGTATGTATAGTTTTATCTTTGTAACTGTGGATTTTTGGTTCAGACCGGGAATTATTTGGACACTCATAGTAGTACTTGTAGATTTTCTAAGTTTAACCTATAGTTTAAGAATATTAAGTTTAAACTAAGGTTTGATTATATGACTGATATTAAGGATAATATTTATTATACTATAAGGTTTAGATAAGGACCAATAGGATTTTAAGCACATGTTATGAATGGGTGATTAAGGATTAAGTATTTTGAGGATTAAATTTAATAAGGGTAAAAGTTTGAATGCTATAAGGTCAGTCAGCAGCTTTGAATACGTTGAGGGCTTAGTCAAGGCTGTTTACTCCATTCAAACTTAGCTAAAAATGTGTAATTTCGTGTTTAATTTATCAGCGTGTGCCGATATATCGCAGCTATAGGGGGCGATATATCGCAGCACGTAGATACGGAAAACACGAGACGATGCACGACAGCCTCGGGCATACTGGCCCAGGCGATATATCGCCTACAGGGGGTGATATATCGCCTCCATCAGTGCATTTTGAAATGTTTTGAAATCATTTCCCATTCAGCCATTCAACCTCTTGATAAGTCCAGCATCTTTTTGAACGAGTCTTCAGCCTTTGCTGAACGATTATTCAAATTATTTTCACCTAAAAAGCTATTATTTTTATTCAAGTAAAATCAAGATCCTTTCATTCCCAAACTCTATAAATAGGACCTAGTACCCAGCCATTATTCATCTTTTGCTCTAAGTTCAGAGGCTGCAAGTGCTAAGTGAGTGTGAGAGTATAAACACCTGGGTTTGGGAATCATAAGCTTGATCATCATAAGCTTATCAAACACTTTGGGAAGCAAGGTTTTATAGTATTTCGGTTTGAAGTGTAGATTGGTCTTACAAGTCTTCAAGGTAACCCAAAAACTCTAGTTCAATTCTGTATTTTTTCTTTTAAGTTCTCATAGTCTTCTACTCAGCCTCTAACCTTAATCTTTATTTTGGTTAGGAAATCTAAGTTCTTGAGCACATAAGTTTTGGTAAGTATGTTTCTCAATGGTTTAGTCTTCCCATTCCTTTTCATCTCTTTTTCTTCATTAGACTCACTCTTTTTCATAATGATTATTAGGAGTGTTCCAAAGTCCCAGCACTGTCCACATATCCCGGTAACTTTGGTAAGGAAAATAGGATAGAAATGCATATGTTATATGTTCTATATGTTATCTTATGTTTCTTATGTTATGATAAGTGTTATGATATATATGTTTGTAGGCTTGGGCATATGACCCATATGACTAACAAGACCCCAAATAGATTATGGACATATGACCTACTTAGCTAGTAGGACCCCACTAATCTCATGGGCATATGACTTGTTTAGTCTATGGGACCCCAAGTAATAATGGCCATTATAGTATGTGTATGTAATAAGTATTATGTTATGTCTTTACATTTCTTATGAAATTTATGTTTATGACCATGTGTTAGATTTTCCTTGCTGGGCATTAGGCTCATTCCTTTCTGTTTAATGTGCAGGAAAATAGCTTTAGAGGCGGTAAGATTCGTGGACGCTTAAGAGAATGTGTATCGGTGATGAATGGATTCAAGGAGTCGAGAGTTCGATTTCGAGGATGTAGTCGTTTACTTATGGTCTTTATATGTATTTTCCGCACTTACTATGTAACCCCTTTATTTTTAAATCATGTTATGTTTTTGTTTTTTAAGATAATGGGATCCCATATCCTTCTTGATATTTTTGTAAGTAACTCTTATTTTTACAAGTTTCCTAATAAAATTATGGTATTTTCGCAATGTAAGCTTTATTAAGGATTTGTATGTATATTTTCGTTAATGGTCCAAAAGTCTAGAGTAGTGGGTCATTACAACCGAATTATCAAAAACAAAGTATTTGGATAAAACCAGATACATGAGCTTAGATAGTTCGGACATAACCGAGTTATCAAAAACAGAAAACGTTTGGAGTTAACCAGATGTGCAAACTTAACAGGTTTGGAACAAACCAGCCAAAAAACTAATCGATGATAAGTAGGAACCTAAACCTACTTCGGGATAAGTCGAGATCGAGGCTGGAATATCTTAAAGAAAAATAGTTTCAAACTCTTAACCTTGGAATAAAAACTGAGGACGAGGAAAAGTAACTAAGCAAAAAAGATATAACCAAACCATTCACGTTACATACCATATAAGTACTTTCGAGTTCATGGTTAAAGTAACATCCGACTTTGATGAATAACGAGGTTGGGAGCGGATAATTTGAACAAACTATGCATGAATGCATCGAGTTTCGAGCCTAAATCCACAATATGTTTGTATGAATAAATAAACATAAATGATTCATCCATATAAAATGTGAAAAATATTTCGAGCCAAGAAATGTAAAGCATATAATAGTCAATGTGAAAAGAAATTGTATCAGCCCCATGGGCATAAATTAAAATAGTTACAAAAATAAGGGGACGCAGCCCCAATAAGTGATTTCCCCGAGATCAGATTTAAGAAGGAGGAGTCTCCTTGGCCTTCTCAACATCAGTAGCACCGGACCCCCAGGACGAATATCATGACTATCCTTCTGAGCAGCCTCTCGAGCAGCTTCACTTGCCTCAAGATGGGCATTCCACCGCTCAACATACTTGGCCTCGAGAGGACCCAGGAAGCTGGTATCGAGGTCGGCATTATCATCCCAAAGTTTGTACATGGCTTGGTTGACCGCTTTCTCCTTCTGCTTTTTAAACTCGTCCAGGAGGTGGGCCTTCTCGCTCTCCATGATGTCGAAGGTAGCAGATTTCTCCTCTTCGAGCTTGGCATTGGCCTTCTCAAGATGAGTCTTCGCTTGTTCAAGCTCGGCATTCGCCTTCTCCAGCTCCTCGAGACGGGTCTTCATTTTTTCAAGTTCAGACCTCGAGTCCTTGAGTTCGTCAGCCATCTTAAGCTGGAGATCCTTCGACTTTTGGGCCAGGGACATGCTCGTGTGCACCTCGTTGGTCAGCTTATAGTTAAGCTATGCTGAAACGACGAGGGCCTGAAATACAAAGAACAAATTAGATCGCGAGCCGAGACACAAACATTTAAAGGAGAGTTGCGAAGGCTACCGCGACAGTGAGTTCGATACTCTTATCATAAAGAGTATTGCAGTCCGAGGCCTTGTGCACAAGGTCCCAATGGTCGGCGCCGAAGCCTAAAAAGCTCTGACCCACTCGAGAGAGGACATCCGAGCTGAGCATAGCCCCTTGGGTCCCAGCGGCGCCATCAAGCATGAACTCCTCAATATGAGGTCAGGGCGTCGGCATCTGAACCTTGGAGACAGAAGGTTTCTTCGGGGGCCGACCGACTGTTATTTGAGTATTGGTCGGAGGAAGCGAGATGTGCGCGGTTGAGCCAGACGCATCAACCGAGACAATCAATTCCTCGGTTGTGCTCGCAGTGGTCTGGGCTGTTGGGGTCTTCTCGTGGCGTCTGGGGATCTTGGGTGGTCGGTCGGACCTCCGTGGGATTCTTGGGCGTTTACTCTTCTGAGCTCCAGATCCCTCATCGCTAAAGAGCACAACGTCGAGGTCGGAGTCCATGGTACCTGCACAGTTCCAATCAGAGTTAGACATAATGATAATAAGCTTGGAAAAAAAAAAACCAAGTGAAGAAATGACCTAACTGGAACTCTTCCCCGAACTAGAGCTCGGGGACCATGAAATTCCCCCATCTTCAGAAGAAGCAGGGGGAGTACCTTCCCTATAGGTGGGTGATATCCTCGAAAGGTCCCTATAATTGTTGGTCCCGTATTGGACAGCTATCCTGTTCCAGACCTCGTCCGAAGTATACATGGTGTCATACTTCCCGAGCCCACTATCAAACCTATGGACACAGTCGTCTACCCAACTCCATATGTAGAAGTGGTATCTATCATGTGGGAATGAGACTAATCTATTGGGTTTATGCCTTAGTAAGGTGGGGGACCACATTCTCGAAGTATGGAGGGCTTTACCTTCATCCGAGTCTGAGCTCGAGGCTTCGTCATTAGCCTCGTTCCCCAACGGCGGACTCCTTATGCGAACTGGAAGTGGGGACCTCACCTCTCTCCTCGAAGGGAGGACGCTTGTGGGTAGCGGCACCTGCTCCCATTTTTCATACTTTTTATTGGACCAGTCAGAGGTAGACTGGCCCTCCCCCAAAAGTCCGCATTTTTGGAGCTTATCCTCATGTAAAAGGTACAGGAGATACCTCCTGCCATGAGGGAGTTGGAGCAGGGTCCCCTTATGTCCCTTCATTGTCTCGTCAGGAGTGGGACGCTGAAAGTTGGCTGAAAAGCAAGATACATTTCAAATAAGTACGGATCTAAGAGCTAAAATCTCGAGCACAGAGATAAAGATAACGGGAATACTTACGAATCCGCCTGAACGAGTAGTGTCGAGACGGGGATAGACCGTCTGTCCAGAAGAAGGCCTTTTTGAAATCAGGCGGATGATTGGGAAGATCTTCAAAGACCTTCTTCTCTTTGGGATAGCTCGAAAGATAATAAAAGCCATCTCCTCCCCGAGCTCTGGAGGGGTTGCTTTTCAGACAAAAGAGATATAAAATCTCTTGAGGCGAAGGCCCTTCCCACGATAGCTCGTGGTATAGCGACCTCAGGGCAGACAACACCCTGTAAGAATTAGTGTTGAGCTGGAATGGAGCCAACCCAACAAAATCCGTGAAGTCCTTGAAAAAAGACTTCAAAGGCAACAGTGCCCCCGCCCTCATGTGTTCCTGGCTCCATGCCGCGTATTTTAGCTTGGCGTCGCGGCCCCCAGGGGCGAAACAACTTCGTTCGTGGTCGGCCGGAGCTCGACACTTCAAAGAACCTGACAAGCTGAGGCCATGGTGGGCCAAGATGTCAGTTATCTGACTAGTCGAGGTAACCGAGCTCCAATAGTGCTCGGCCTCGAAGATTTCTTTCCTCGGCTGCGAGGAAGAAGGCTCCCCCATCAATGAAAATTGAAGTTCTCTTGGACTATATGCAACAGTGACCTTTAGTGCAGGGTCGAGGGGAATCGGCCTAGGCCCTGAATTGAATTCTAGATAAAGGGCCTCCTGAAGAGTTCTCCTCTTCCCCTCTATGACCTCGTCTATTTGGCGGCGGTAATGAGCTCGAATATCCTCCTGCTCGCGCGCAAGCTTGTACTCCCGAATCCGGCGTTGATTCCGAGCAAACAGCGACTCCGGGCTCAGGGTTTTTGGCTCGTAAGGGATTTCCAGCAATGACCCCCACCATCTTTCCAGATTCTGTGACATCTAGCGAGAAAGAAAAAATGGTGAGGGCCATGCATGCAAGAATGAGAGTTCGATAGGACGAGCTCGGAGTTTAGGAACAAAACAAGCTATATATTAAGACCCTTATTAAAGAGTCAAGACGTGCGTTCCACGAGAAACGGAGGAGAGTGGATAATTTTTTGAAAGTCCCGAAAATCAGGGGAAAAAGAGTGGCGGATAACCAGAAAAGGCAGCCTTGGGTTTCGTGCGTTTGTCAAAGCCAAGGTTTTTTACCCGAAATCTTGGTGTACAAGAAACGTCTCTTAAAATTTTAAAACCCAGAAAACAGGAATCTTGCTCAAACATCAAAACAGGGTATGAACCAGTGATGTAAATTCAGTATGGAAATCTAAAAAAAAAAAACATAAGAGCCTATCGGATGAAAATCTCCTATTGTATTATGCTAAGAAAATAAACTAGTACATTCAAAGACACAGCAAGAACAGTACGAACAAAAACTGGCAAAAGGGAAAACAAAGATTGCACACTTACACAATAATGGCGATTGCAGAGAGATCGTTGACTGAAGGAGGGGCTGCAAATAAGAACTCACGGACTCGAACAAACCGGGGGTTCTTTGCTTCTTTGGCTGAGAGAACATGCACGGGATAGAAGTTTTCTAGGATGGCCTCTGGTTTCCTCCTTTTCTTTTGTTGCTCCTGATGAACGAAAATAAAAAAAGAAGATGATGAATGGGGTCTCATATATATAGATGGAAAAAGGGGATTAATCCGGGGCGTTGAATGAAATCCTTGCAAGATCCAGGGGATGGGGATTACTGATAAGATGGTACCAAAAAGGTGGCAGACGAATGATCGTGGGCATGTTTCCAAGGTACTCAAGTATCATAAGTGAGCAATACCCAACTGACGCATGTCCATTTTCAGGGGTATGACGGTACGGTTCTCGAAGAAAGTAGTTCAAAAGTTTCCTTCTCTTAGGATTCGAACAAATACTTTTGAGGGGGCAAGATGTTATACCCAGATTTCGAGCCATGTTAAATTTTACCTCGAAAGCTGAATTCGCAGCGAATGAACCCGTAAAGTTCGAAGTATGCTCCAGGATTAGATATTGAGCCTGCAAGACTCGAGACGACCTCGAATGTGGTGGCCTCGAAACGTTCACGATCTCGAAAGGTAGCTCCCGTGACGCATCTATCCTCAGGAATGACCTCGGATCAGGGGGTCCGAGCCTGACGTACGTACGATCTCGAAGCCGTGTGACCTCGAGAGATGTCCTTAGCTCGAAAGCTGATAAGAAACCTGGGAGATTAAGGGCTTGGAGATATATGATAATGACTTTGAATATCTATAAGTGTTGTTTATAAGGGGCGTGTTCTGCATTTATTATTGTAAATCCCATAAAATCTTGGGATATTATTCGATTAGTTATACGCCCCCTGGTCTTCAGGGGACGTTTCCTTTTATATCGGATTGCAGGCATTTAAAGCCATTTATTTTATTTATACAAAAAGAGTAACTGCCCAAAATATGTGGGATAGTATTCTGCAACCTTCTCTATAAATAGAGAGGTCATGCACCGTTGTAAAGGACCGAAATTCTGAACCTTGAGAGAAAACTCTGAAGAATTCATGCTTAAGAATTTTCAGAGATAATCTTGAGTTTAATAACAGGGATTCGTGGACTAGGCAGATTTAACTGCTAAACCACGTAAAAATCGTGTTTTGTGTTGTTATTCTTTAATTGGTCATTACTGTTTGTTGTTTACGTGCTCTTCTTTCACTGTCGACGAAAAACGGCGTCAACACAATTGGTAAAACCTCATCTTTAATTTCTCTATGATTAACGTATTGAATGTTAATGGATCCAATTTTTTAAATAAAAAATTTTGAAATCTCTGGGCCCAACACCCCGTGCTTTCCGCTGCGCACATGGTAAACCAGTTACCAACAATTGGTACCTAAATGACCTATTGGGCTAATATTAGCGAGGTTCAATATTTTAAAAGATTTTTTAAAATTATTGAAGTCATTTATAATTCAAAATTAGCTAGATGGCATAAAAATAATAGAAGGCCCAAAAGATGAAGATGGAGATTCTACATGATGCCTTGGTTTTATTTTTATTTATTTTGTAAACTATTGCAAGTGTTGTAATTTTTCTAGAATTACCTCGGCTCGCATTTATTTACTTATTTATTGTTTCATTTATTTATTTAAATGTTTGAATGTATTAAAATTGTTTAATAACATTTTCATGAATTATAACATGTTATTCATATTACCCACACAACATATCTAATTCAAGCATACATCTCATCGAGTAGAAACATATTTGAATTAGGAACGTCCTATTTGATTATATGCATTAAATGAATCATATAACTAATCTTGATTAATCTAAAACAAAGAGGTAAATTAATTTTAAGTGTTAATTTCAAGACCTATTTGATAATTAATTTTATTAAATAGTCAAATAATATTCTTAACAATTAGAGTATTTATTGACTAGATAGTTTAAGGGCCTATTTAGTAAGATAATTAAATCTTGTTTAATGGTTTAAATGCTTGATGAGATTAGCAAATATTAGAATATCATTTGGTAAATTAATTGGATCAATTTAATTAATTAAAAAAACATAGGATGTTTTGAGAAAACACATATTCTAAAATAGTGAGTGGGATAAGGGGTAATAATAATAAATCCTATGGTCTCCATTATTAGTTAACACCAATGTTTCATGGAATGGGCCTCGAGGCGCCTTTGTTTACGTCCCCCTAAGGAAGGTTTCTGATTGTGTTATTATTCAAGGTTAACTTCTATACATAATAGGATTGATGATGTATTTCAAGTTTGACTGACCCTAAGGCACACTCTTGAGTTAAGTCATTAATCTAAAATAATGGGTTACACTCACAAAGCTTAACTAGGCTTTCGAGCAGACTAGTTAATCTTGAAAGCAAACTAGCAGTTGTTTGTAAGTCAAAAGAGAAAATAGTTGATTTTAAGTTTTCCCTTATGAATTTGAGAGGTGTCTCAAAATTAATTTAAGACTAGTCTGACCAACCCTCAGGTTGGTCCATTAATTTTTAAATTAATTTACCACAGAATTGGTTATAATTGTTTTTATGTGTTATTTAAATTAATGTTGCATTCGTGCATCATATTTACTTTTCCAAATTTTTTTGATATTCATAATATATGCTAAATTTATTTTGTGATATTATTTATTCATTTCAGCAATCATGTCTGATTATCTCTCTCGACATATTGACTATACTCTAGACAATGCTGATTTTGATCCCAAAAGAATTCGTATTTAGCACGTATGTATGTTGTACATTCTAAGAAAAATTGGGATTCCTTATATTGTATGTCAACCACTGCTTGAAGAGCCACCTATAGATCATATCTATAACATGCATGAAAAATATATCAAATGGCTAAAGGATAATCACATGGGGCAGTTTTGTATACTCAAAAGCCCGCTAAAAGAGTACAAAGATAAGTATGAACACATCAAGACATCGTATGAGTTGTGGCATATGATGTTGGATCTCTAGATATTATGGAGTTAGTGAAAAATGATACAAAAGGTAAATTTGGATTTACCTTTACTTTTACACTTATGTGATTGATGTTTTATTAACATTATGAATGTTATAATAGATGATTCTAAAAATATTTTTTTGTTCCTTGCAAAAATGATGGCTCTTCCTCCAAAAGAGTCAAATTCTAAAGGGAAGGCATCAACATCAAAGAACAAGCGGGAATTTTAATTTTCTTATGAACAATTTTTAAAAAATATCTGTTCTTATTTTAGAAATTTTAGATTTCTATTTAGAACTAGAAAACTAAAATCTTAGAAAATTTTAGTTTATGATTAGTAATGTGATTATTAATTGAGAATTTTATTATTTCTATGTTGCATGAACAAAGTTTCGATGTTTCTTTCAATAATAATTCGATTGTTATCTCAAGATCTGGTATTGAAATATGTCATGCAAAATCCAATGATGGGATATATAAACTTAAGGCAAAAGAGCAATCTATATGCAACTTTGTAATGTTTAAAGTTGCAAACCCAAGATCTATTAAACGTCTAAAAACAGATTCCGACAGTGAAACATATCTATGGCATTTGAGATTGGGGCATATTGGTTTGGATAGATTTAACAGACTAGCAAAGGGTGGACATTTAAGAGAATTAATTGTTGGTTCTCTTTCAATCTGTGAATCCTGTCTGGAAGGCAAGATGACCAAAAGTCCTTTCTCTGCAAAGGGTTCAAGAGCCATAGAACCACTCCAACTCATACGCACTGATGTGTGTGGAGCACTTAATGTGCAAGCTAGATGAGGGTTTGAATAATTAGTCACCTTCATTGATGATTATTCTAGATATGGTTACCTATATTTGATGCAAAAGAAATCTAAAACTTTTGGAAAGTTTAAAGAATTCCAAGTTGAAGCTGAAAAGCAATTAGGTAAATCACTGAAAGTTCTTCGATCTGATCGAGGATGAGAGTACCTGGATTATGAATTTGAGGACCGCCTATGTGAGCATGGAATTCAATCCCAACTCACTACACCAGGAATGTAACGACCCAAATTTCGTAATAAGGCTTTCGGCCTTGATTAGGAGGCCAGGATGGCAAATTATGGAATTATATGATTATATGATATTTATGTGTATCATTATGTGATTATGTGAGTTATGTCATAATATGACTTGATATGCATGTTTAGGTATATTAAATATGCATGTGGACCCATTTATGTTTAATTGGTCCATTTTCATAATTTGGCCCATTTTGGGTATATTTGGCATGTATGTGGTACTTCATTATTATTTTGTTATGCATGGGTTACTCAGCACGAGACGATCCTAGGAGACAAGCCAGTGTCTTTAACACATTACCGAGATATTGGGTAATGGAAATAAATATTTGGTGATAAATTGGGAGTTGGTGAGATCAGGGGGAAATTCTGGGAATTTTGACTATTTTACCACGGGAGGGCATTTTTGGGACCCCGAGCATTAGGATTTGCCTGAGGTTACTTAAGCTTGAAGTTACCTGTTAGAATTATAAAAAGAATGTTAAGAACGTTCTCTCTTCCCCCCTGTTCCCTTTTCGACACCCGATCGCATTTTCGAAGGAAACTCGAGTTTTAGGACTCCGATTCAAGCAAGGATTGAGGCATAGAGATTCTAGCAAAGATTAGAAGCTTATTATCTGAAGGATTTAGTTGGGCAATGACTCAATCGGAGGTAATCTGAGTTTTAAGTTTTAAGTTTCCAAGTTTTTAAGCTTTGATTGGATTTTATGTTTTGATGAGTTTTTGATTTGATTGAGGCTTGGGTTTTGATGATTTTGGGCCATTGGGATGTTTGGAAACTTTTTTTGGGATTTGGAGATGTTTGGATAGGTTCATGGAGGATTTAAAATGAGAAAATGGAGGTTTTCTGGTTGGGTTCGAGGTAGAGCCGCGGCCTTGCTCATGGGTGCCGCAGCTCATGCTTGATGAAGCAGGTGAATGGGGTTGTTGGGCTATTTGAGTTGCGACTCTTGTGGGGAGCACCACGGTGCTAATACAGTCAGAGAAGGGCTTTGGGCCCTGACTTGAGTTAGGCCGCGGCTCTAGTTTTTGGGGCCGCGACTCAAAAGGGGAAAAGTGGCCAAAGTCGGTTTTTAGTCATGGGAACTTAAACCTAAGGGTTCAGGATTGATCTTACTACCTGGTTTAGTAGGATTCGATGTTCCGGAGGCTAGGACTTGGTCCATAAGTATTTATTTACTCGTTTTTTTATAGGGTTTTGTATTATGGTTGTTACTAGGTTATCGCAAGGGCCTTGGAAACTTGATCGTGCTTGTGGCTCGTTTATTGGTAACCTGTGCTTGGAGCAAAGGTAAGGAAAATACACCCAGTATGTGATGCATGTGATGCATAAGATACATGTGATTAGCGCATGGCATGAATGTTGAATATGAGATTGATCAGAGCTTGAGTCTCTGTAAATGTGCATGATCATAATTATGCTAGCGAATGTTGAGTAAGCATGCTGAATGTCTTATATTTGAATATTTGACATATGATATATGCCTGGGTGCATTGCTTACTTGTGAGTGGTAGTGACTCATTAGTCAGAAATGGCACGAGTCGTATAGAATTGACCTATGAGCCAAGAGCGGCATAAGCGTATTGAACGCAGACCCGAAATGATTAGATCTAATCAACATAAGCATTAAATGCTTGACTGATCTCAAGTTCGATGAAAACTAAAAGCGCTTGTCTAGTCTAAAGGCTAATTACCTAGAGTCAGGGCCAAAAGGCTCAGGTGATTGTAATGTCACATGGCTTAGGGTGCGGAGCCCAAGTGCGTGACTCATTAGTCACTTATCTGATTAGGGTGTAGAGCCCAAGTGCGTGACTCATTAGTCACTAATCTGATTAGGGTGCGGAGCCTAAGTGCGTGACTCATTAGTCACTTATTTAGTTAGGGTGCAGAGCCCAAGTGTGTGACTCATTAGTCACCTATTCAATTGATGGACACATTAGCCATCTATTCCCAGATTGACTTAATAATCATCTATACAGGGGGCAGGGCCCATAATCATTTATTTGAACTTGTCTGTATGCATGAATAGGGCTATTACTACTAGGCATGCTATTATGATTCAGTGACATATTATTACCTGTTCATGAGAATATTGAGTTTTCTTGTTGAGCTTCCGCTCACGGGTGCTATGTTGTGCAGGTGAAGGCAAAAGAAAGCTGAACCATCCTTGAGTTGGAGAGCTTAGGTGATGGTGTGTACATATGCGGCTACTCGACCACTATGTCCGAGGGTTTAAAGAGGAACTAGGGTTAAACCCTATTTTGTCGCTTAGGTTGGCTGGTTGTAAATATTTTATTGTAATTAGCCTTTAAAATATATTTTTGGGATCCCAATGTATATAGTAAATGTTTTAGTGAAACGTTGTATCTTTGACCAAAATTTTTAACCCTAAACCGTTAATCATACTTAATTACATGATTATGGCCAAATGACTCGGTTAGTGAGTTTAGCACTATTTGAAATGCACAACGTAACGTTCCCTGGGTAGTAGGGCGTTACAAGGAACGCCACAACAGAATAGTGTTTTTGAAAGAAGGAACATGACGTTATTAGACATGTTTAGATCAATGATGAGTTACTCATCATTGCCACTGTCATTCTGAGGCTATGCCATTCAATGCGCAAAGTACATTTTGAATGTTGTTCCTTCCAAGTCTATCAAGAAGACACCATTGGAATTATTGAATGGTATTAAACCTAGTTTACACCATTTTCGTATTTGGGGTGTCTAGCACACGTGCAAGAAGGAAAGAATAGAAAACTTGAATCTCGCATTGAATTGTGTATGTTTGTGGGATATTCCAAAGAGGCTAGAGGTGGTATATTTTATAGTCCTAAACAAAATAAAACATTTTTATCAACAAATGCTACTTTTCTTGAATATGACTATATTAATAACCACAAACCTCGTAGAAAGGTTGTACTGGAGGAGATAGTCTCAGATCAAGTAATAGGATCACCAAATATTTCAAATGAACAATGACAACAGGAAACCACAAGTTCTAGTCAGAACAATATAGAGCTTCATCGTAGTGGGAGGGTTATTAGGCAGCCAACTCGCTATGAACATGAAGTTCAGATGCTTGTGTCAGACACAAACAAAGATGATCCATTGACATACAAAGATGCAATGGAGGATTCTGACAAAGAAAAATGGCAAGATGCCCTGAACTTGGAAATAAAATCGATGTATTCAAATTCCGTTTGGACTCTTGAAGATCTTCCTAAAAATGTTAAACCTATTGGTTGCAAATGGATCTTCAAGAGAAAAAGAGGAGCAGGTGGGAAAGTGGAAACTTTCAAAGCTAGGCTTGTAGCCAAGGGTTACACTCAGAGAGAAGGAGTAGATTATGAAGAAACTTTTTCTCCTATAGCCATGCTTAAATCCATCTGCATACTCTTGTCCATAGCTGCTTGCATGGATTATGAGATATGACCAATGGATGTTAAGACAACTTTTCTGAAGGGCTATCTTGACGAAACAATTTATATGTCTCAACCAAAAGGGTTCATAGTAAAAGGTTAAGAGAAAAAAGTTTGCAAGCTTCTTAGGTCCATTTATGGACTCAAATAACTTTGAGATATTAGAATCTGAGATTTGATGAAACAATCAAAATGTATGGTTTTGAACAAAACGTTGATGATTCTTATGTCTACAAACAAATCAAAGATGACATCATGGTATTCCTGGGACTTTACGCTGATGACATCCTACTAATTGGGAATGATGTGGGAACACTAACAAAAGTAAAGAAATGGCTAGCCAAGCATGTAACGCCCTGGATAACCAAGACCATTACACTGTGTATTTAAAATAGTGCTTAACCTGCTAAGCAAGTCATTTGAACTTAAATGTGTAATTAGTGACTAAGTCAAGGTCAAGTAATAAAAGATTTGGTCAACAAAATGTTTATTTATTTTTTTCATTAAAATATTAAATTCGTACACGGGATCCCAAAAATCAGTTTACAGACTTGGTAAAAGATAAACATATACAATTTAGCCATCCTAAGCGGCAAAACAAGGTTTAACCCTAGTTCCTCCCAAGCTACCCCGACAGTGGCGATCAAGCAGGTTGCAAATGTACACACCATCCCTAAAGCTCTCCAACTCATGGCTGGTCCAGCTATTAACTCCCTTACCTGCACCACGTAGCATCCGTGAGCCAAGGCCCAGAAAGAAAACTTATAAGAACACGCACAAATAGGCAACGATATAAAGACAGTAAATAAAATTCACCAGATTCATCTGATAATAGATTATAGGCAACAATCCCAATAAAAGAGCAACAGTAGCATTTAATCAACCTTGACCCAACCAATCCAATTAGTCAACAGAGTACAAGCATCAAGCTACACAACGACAAACATATATTCTCAAGCATACATTTCAATCAGTAATACAAATATTCAGGGTCGGTGCCTTTAGGCCGAGCCCTATATTTACTTAACTGACCCCAGCTCGCTTAGGCCGGGTCCATTGTTTATTTAGATGACCTTGGCTCACAGTGGCCAAGCCGCGTCCAATGCGCTAATCGTCAGCCCTGACTCCTTTAGGTCGTACTTTAATATTTCACATAATAATAATACAGTTACATAACACATATGGGTGCAGTTTTCTAGATACAGAGAACCTTGGTTCCAAACACAACCACATGGGTGCAGTTTTCTTACCTTGGATCTCGAGCAGCAAGTGTATAACAGCCCCGAGCATGATCCTTAATTCCTGAGCCCTTGCGATAAAACCTAGTCACACTGCAATAATGGATAACCATAAGATTCTAAACCATTTAAAAACTTTGGATTAAAATACTAGCCTCCGGGACCTTGATTTATACTAAACCAAGTAGTAGAAATCATCCCGAGCGCTTAAGTTTAGATCCCCGAGCCTTAAGACAAACCTAGGTTAAAACTCTCTAGGAGGGCCGTGACCTGGCCCTGAGGGTCGCGACATGCCTCAAGTTAGAGGCGCAGCCTCTGCATCTGGAGGGAGGCGAGCCGTGACTTGCCCTCTAAGGTTGCGATGCGCCTTCATGTCAGCAGCCCTCCCAGAGCCTTCTGGGGCACGCGGGTCATGGCGCCCAAGAATTGGGTCACGACGCGCCCCCGTGAACCTAGAAATCCCTGGGTTTCTCCAACTTTTCTCCCAACAAAACTCAAAAATTATCATCCCAAATGTGCACCAAGGTTAGAATCAAGCCTCGAACCCTCATCACCATAACATAGACAACATAAACATCCTGGAATCTATTAAAAATCCTCAATCCAACTCAGAATCAAAGCTAGAGCTAAACTTAGCTTCAAGCACTATCCAAACCCAGAAATTCACAAAGAAACTCAGATTGTATAGCTTACCTCAACAGAGATTTTACCTCTAAGATGAACCCTAGTAGTGCTAGCCTCCACCCTCTTAAATTCCTAAGCCATATCTTCAGAATTTTTCCCAGCTCAAGCCAGACTTTCCTCAAGTTTTTCCTTTAGCCTCAAAGCATTCCAAAGGGAGATGTGCAAACTGACTAAGGGGAGAGAGAGAGAGACTCTGACTTTTCCTTGTGTCCACAGGATTCTAATGACCCTATCCACTGACAAAAAGACCATATTGCCCCCTAAGTATACCCTTAACCTTAAATGGCCCCAAGGGCAAAATTGTCATTTGCCACATTTCTCGTTAATTCCTCGAGTAGCCCTATAAATTCCCAATTAATCCTGACATGCGCATTTAATTTCCAATTATTTTCCCATTACTCAATAAACCCCAAATATACCTTAAACTTCCCAAAATACCCCTAGGCTCGTCCCGAGCCGGGTATTAAACCCCGCCGTGAATATTCCGCCAATTCGCTCACTAGGATCGCCTCAAGCCATATACTGCAAATATATCCACATAATAATGTGCTCTCAATCATTTAACACATATAATCACATTTATGCCTGCTTACGAGCCAATATTACAAATATGCCCTTGTAAACAATAACGGGCCCACATGCATATTTAATACTCATAAACATGCATATAATCATACTCATATTATCATATATATCATGCATGCCACATAGTCACTGATTTAATCAGTTAATCACACATATACCAGTTATGCCTTCCTAGCACGCTAATCAAGGCACTAAACCCTATTAGCATTTTTGGGACGTTACAACTATCCCCTCCTTATTGAAATTTTGTCCTCGATCTTTATTCAAACACTTTGAAACACAAATCCTGTAAACCTGACTGTAATCACAAAGTCCAGTCTTTTACCCTTCTATCCTTCAATAACACTCTTATTAGAGTGACAATCTTAATCCATAAAACCTTATCTCATTTACCATAATTCCATTAACTTTTCCTTGCGCAGTAACTCTAGCTGGAATTCTAGGGGCTTCTTACCTAATTAGCGGTGATATCATACATTTCTTTCCTTGACATTGGCACCAGTAACAATCATAAGCCACCACCCATACTAGGGTAAGGCTAACCTGTAGGCCCCCGGCCTAGTCCTTGGTATGATCTCAGAACCTTATTAAATTTTGAGTCAAAACTCATCTTTCTTTCCCAAGATATCATATTATTTCTTGTCTGCAATATTCAGAGAAATACAAGTCTCCCATTCTGGAAATTTGTGTTCCCATTCTTGAAACTTGTGAACTCTTATGTCCTGTAGAGTCCCAGAATTTTACTTAGCTAGTTAGGTAGTAGTAGTAGTAGTAATAATAGCTAGTAGTAGTTATAGTATGTGTTATTACTGTGGATTTTGGTTCAAGCCGAGACCTAGTTGAACACTCGTAGCAACACTTATAGATTTTATAAGTTTAACCTATAGTTTAAGAATATTAATTATAACATAAGGTTTGATTAATATAGCTGATTATAAAAATATCATTTATTATACTATAAGGTTTTGATAGAACTAATAATATCATGACACTTGTCGTGTGCATGTTTATTAAGGAATTAAGTATTTTTGATGAATAGTTTTATAAAAGAAATATTTAAAAACTCTAGGACCTGCCAGCAGCTTTAAAATCGTATTATGACTCAGTTAAACTTGATTAACCAATTCAAATTAAGCCAAAAAGTGAAAATACGTGTCTAATATTTCAACGCATGCCAATATATCGCAGCTATAGGGGTGATATATCGCCACACAGGGAATACGAAAAACACGTCAACTTTGTGATGAGCACTCGGGACATAAGCCCAGGCGATATATCGACCCTAGGGCAATATTTTCAAACATTTTTGAAACCGAGCTTAATTCATTCCTTATCCTCTTGACTAGCCTCTGAATATTTTGATCGAGTCTTAAGCCTCTGTTGAACGAATATTCAAATATTTTTCAATTAATACTCATTATTTTTATTCAAGCTAAAAGGAGGTAGTTCACTCCTTGAACTCTATAAATAGGACCTAGTACCCAGCCATTTCTCTCATTCTTCAAGCTGTGTTCAGAGCCTTCATGTTGCTAGGGTTACTATAGAGTGATAAACACTTGGGTTGGGTTATAAGCTTTATAGACACTTGGGAAGTAAGATAAATAGTATGTTTTTCCATATCGAGGTGTAGTTCGGTTCTAGTACATTCAAAGGTATTCATAATCTTAAGTTCATTTCAATTTAATTCTTTAGTTTTCTTTAGTTTTCATTCAGATCCTAACTCATTCTTTTCAATTCTTGGTTAGGTATTTAAGTTCTTTGAACTTAAGGTTTCTTTTCGGTAAGCTTCATCTTGGTGGTTTAGTTCATTTCTTTATCATCTATTTCTTTAGAAATACTCACATTCTTATTGTTGGTTTAGGAGTGTTCCAAATCCCGTCCTTGTTCTCATATCCCAGTTTTGGTAAGGAAAATAGGATAGAATTATATATGTTTATATGATATGTTATGTTTTGTTTACATTATGTATAGTATGTTTATAGACCTTGGGCATATGACTTGTATAGCTAACAAGCCCCAGTAAATTATGGGCATATGACTTGCTTAGCTAGCAAGCCCCACAAATCTATTGGGCATATGACTTGTTTAGTTAACAATCCCCAAGTAGTATGATGGCCATTGTAGTATATGACATATGTTTATAGTATATGTTTACGATATAGTTTATGTATATGTTTTATGTTATTAGTAGATTTTCCTTGCTGGGTATTAAGCTCATTCCTTTATTTTTATGTATGCAGGAAAATAGGTATGGGCGGGAGGATTCGTAGTAGCTTGGGTTGTGTATTGAGGAAGAAGGGATTCGATGGACTGCGTGAACGATCCGAGGACGATGTTGTTTTTAGTATTTTTATTATGTTTTTATGTATTTTCCACATTTAGCTTTGTAAACAATTTCATTAAAGTTTAAAGTTATGTTTTATTTTCAAACAATGAGATCCCATACCGTTCATTTATGTATTTCAACATTTACCTTAGACTTTTTAATAAAGTTATGAATGTTTCTTATGTATGTTTTCTCAAAAATAGTGTCTATGTATAATAGTTTTAATGGTCCAAAAGTCTTAGAATTAGTTGGGTCATTACAGTTGGTATCAGAGCAAACAGTTCATTCGCATGAAGTTCTCCTTGATACACACGCTCATGCTCCAAATCTAACCACCGAGTAAGTGTTTATGTTATAGTTATTATGTTTATATGTATAACTAATGTTTTAGCCTTATGTTTTCAGTTAAGAATGAATGGAGCATTAACATATGCAGATATTAGATCCATTAAGGCCTTGAAAAGAATTAGAGAACCAAGAAACACCGTAGGAGTGCTAGAAAGAATCCCTCGGAGACTACTCTTATTCCACACAGGGAGACTACTCTAAGCAAATCATGATGAGAGCGACGAAGCAATATGTTTTAGTAATTAGACTTTTTAAAGATTATCCTACTGTAATTGCAACTTTAGAAGATATATGGGAGGCAATAGATGATGAAGATGAATTGCCAGTAGCTATGATATATTATTTTCTCATACTTAGGTTCACTTCTAAGATGATATTACAATTCACAAATGAGCAAAAACATAGAATTTTTACGAATCTTCCTCGAGGGAATTTTGAGGCTCAAGATAATGATGACTATGAAGGGATAGATGATGATATGTTAGATGAAGGATCAGATGTAGAAGATCCCAATTTTTAGAATAGATTAGTTTCTTATTTATTTTATTTATTTGCATTTATGATTGTAAATAGTGCAAAACTTTTTCCAAATAAATATCAATGTTATTTTGATGACATGTATGAGTTTGATTCTCTTTTGCAATCATAATAAATAATAAATTTAATAAATAATGATCAAGTTCGGTGAGGGTGGATACAAATCAATGAACCAGGTTCTCTATATTGAGAGTTAGGGGGCCATAGTAGTGGGAACGATTTTACTGATCCCAGCCCTCCCTCAATATGGTTAACTTTGGAACAACGATGAGTTTCGAGCCTAAGAATTAAGTCATATAGGATGATTAGAAACAGACTTAGAAAATAATAAAGATGGCTCATTTTTCTAAGTGTAGAAACCCACTCTAATGATAAAGAAGGCTTATATAATTTTCATAAGAAATCATAATTAATAGGTTTAAGTTATGTTTGCTTAGATTAAGTTTTTGCCTTAGAGCCTATTAGGGTAAAGTTCTAACATGTTTTTCTCAACTGTTAGAACTTTGCTGAAGATGTCGCTCAGAAGGTCTGCTCGCACCAATGCCAATGACTCCAATGTCGTTCCTAAGAGCAATGAAGCCCCTCCAATTCGCAGAAGGGGAGTGCGTTCTACTGCCAACTGATGTGTGCCGCCGCCACTTCCGGTTGACAACACTGCAGAAATTGCCAGACTACGACAGCAAGTTGAGGAATTACTGCAGTAATAGCGACAACAGGCTCAGCCTCCACCTTCGCCTTTGCCTCCGCCGCAACCTCAGCCTAAGCAAATGGCCCCAGCACCCCAACAAGTTGGTCCATATGGGGAATGACCAATGGCGAACTATGTGCCACACCCAGCTTAGCACATGGAGCCAATTTATGAGCAGTTTCATAAGCAACACGCTCCAAACTTTGAAGGGAAAATAGACCCCTTCGAGGCGGAAGAATGGCTCAGAAATGTGGAGCCAATCCTAGCGCACATGAACCTCAGCAACGCAGACCGCATATCCTGCGTTTCGTCTCTGCTCAAGAAAGATGCTAGAATATGGTGGGACTTAGTTCCGCAGACTCACGATGTCGCCACCATGACTTGGACCAGATTTGTGGAGCTGTTCCACAAAAAGTACTACAATTCAGCAGTCATCGCTTCAAAGGTTGAGGAGTTTGCTGGTCTGAAACATGGGAGTATATCAGTAGTAGAATATGCTAGGCAATTCGACCGATTAGCCAAGTTCGCACCAGAAATGGTTCCAACTGACTTTTTGAGGGTGACCAAGTTTGTTAGAGGACTTCGACCAAAGATTGAGCTGGGGGTTAAGCTCGTAAACCCGGGAAATACTACCTATGCCGATGTTCTTGAAACGACAATAGAAGTAGAAAGGCTTCATGCGAATGTTAGTAAAGAGGAGGCTAGTAAGCTTGAGCCTAAACAGCCAAGTCAACCTCAGAATGGTCGGAACAACCACCACAACAACAAAAATCAGTCCAGCAATAATAGTAATGGTCAAAAGAGACGGCATCCTGACAACAAGCAGTCTGATAACGATAAAAGGGCACAGACGAACAATGGAAGTAATAGGCTGGGTTATGTAGAATACCCGCAATGTGCTAAGCACCAACAGAAACATCCTGGTGAATGCCGTGCGAACACCAAGGGATGCTACAATTGTGGTCAGGAAGGACACCGGAAGAGAGAATGTCCCCAACTCAAGACAAAGGAGAAAAGGGACAATAAGATGGTTCCTGCCAGGGTATTCGCCATAACCCAAAGAGAAGTTGATGCTAGCAATAAAGTGGTCACATGTCAGGTTTCTATCCTCAATAATGTATGTTCTGTATTATTTGATTTGAGAGCCACTCATTCGTATATCTCGTTAGGAATGATAGAAAAACTAGACAAACCTTATGAAAGATTTAGAACTAGGTTTGTAATAGAGTTGCCTTCGGGCAAAGTAGTTCTATCATCACAGATAGTACGAGGCGTATCGATCAAGATTGAGGGCGTAGAATTAGAAGGAGACCTGATAGAACTAGAGATCAAAGACTTTGACGTGATACTAGGAATGGACTGGCTAGCAAGGCATGGCGCAACCATCGACTACAAACGCAAGAAAGTGACGTTCGAGACTCCTGACGGCCTAAGACTATGCTTTATGGGACAAGTATCAGGACTATGCAGACCGCTTATATCACCTCTCAAAGATCAAAGGATGATAGAAAAAGGATGTCAAGCATTCTTAGCCAGCATCACGGATATGGTAAAGGAAACACCACTAAAAGTTGGAGACGTTCGCATTGTAAAAGAATTCCCAAAAGTATTTCCCGACGACTTACTAGGGTTGTTGCCGACTCGGGAAATTGACTTCACCATCAAATTAGTATCGGGCACCGAGCCTATCTTTAAGGAACCATACTGAATGGCACCTACCGAACTCAAGGAGTTAAAGACACAGATACAAGAACAACTAGACTTGGGTTTTGTTGACGGTGAGAACTCGTCAACTAAGTTAAGTTAGAAAAATTGCAAAGTAAAGATTATCAAAAGATAAGCTTTAGAAATCTAAGTATAAACTCTAAGAACAATTGCAGAAGAATAATGGTGAAATCAGTTTGTATTCTCTATGGTGCACTGCTACAGTAATTTTTCCAACCCCTTCCCATGTTGAAGAGGGGTTCCCTTTATAGGGGGCTCTAATGGCCCCTAATACATTGTGGTCCATGGGACCAATTTGTACACAAGCTATCAGGAGAGTGGTATTAGATGTAGCGGTGTCGGCTGTGGTACATGGTCTGAGTTTGTAGGAGCACCTCAGCTTTTGTACTCGGTTATGCCTCGACTACTTGCTTTGTACGGGTGTCAGAGATGGGCTGGTGAGGACCACAACAGGTACCTCACTTGTACAACCACTTCCTGTCTGGTATGAATACCATGTCCGTACTCTGATTCCTTTTGACTTTGCATGAATCGCTATGAGGCTTCCCCACTTCATTCCCAAGGGTGTGTGAAATAGGTTCCTGACCTTACCTCCTGTTAGACCCACAGCAAGAATGGTGTCCCGTCACCAGCTCCTATCAAGGGGAGCGACTAAGCCCCTCCAACGAGGCCCACTATGTAGGCAACTCTTAGAGGCACGCACATGACGTGTTGAGGTGGGGGAGTCTCTCGTGAGCCCCTGGCGTGGTTGATGCATGGGCGAGGCACTGGTCTCGCGAGCCCTTGGCGCTGTAGGTGCGCGAGCGAGGCGAGGGCGTGGTGTCGGCCTCGCGAGACGTTCCTGCGCCTGGTCCTCCTGCGCGAGATGGGGCCTCGCTGGGGTGCATGTGGCTGTGACGCGCTAGCCACCTCGCTGGGTGCGCCGAGAAGTGGTGTGAGGATGGGGCCTCACGAGATGCACATTCGCCGAGAGGTGGCGCGAGGCAGGTGCGAGGCAGGGGCTTCACGAGAGGTGCATGCGGCTGTGATGCGCGAGCCGCCTCGCTGGGTGCACCGAGAGGTGGTGCGAGGCTGGGGCCTCGCGAGACGCACATGCGCCGAGAGGTGGCGCGAGGCAGGCGCGAGGCAGGGGCCTCGCGAGAGGTGGCGTGAGCCGCCTCACTGGGTGTGCCGAGAGGTGATGTGAGGCGAGGGCCTCGCGAGATGCACATGCGCCATGAGGTGATGTGAGGCCGTTGCAAGAAGACAGTGGCCCGAGCGTCCCGCGACTCAGACATGTATTTAGGCCTTTATGGGACCTTAGCACGCGCCTTGGATCTTTTACAGGCATGGAATATTGAGCATCCACAGGTTTCATTAGGTCAAGCCTTTCACCATAGGGAGCACCGATTCTATTTGCGAAGAAAAAGGACGGAAGCATGCGGATGTGCATAGAATACCGCGAGCTGAATAAGGTGACGATTAAGAATAAGTACTCGTTACCCCGGATTGATGAATTGTTTGATCAATTATGAGGTGCGACCGTGTTTTCAAAGATTGATCTACGGTCTGGGTATCACCAGCTCAAGGTACGGGAAGAGGACATTCCTAAGACAACTTTTAGAACTCGTTATGGGCATTACGAGTTTTTAGTTATGTCTTTCGGTCTTACCAACGCTCCAGCTGCGTTTATGGATTTAATGAATAGGGTCTTTAAGGACTACTTGAATAAATTTTTCGTAATGTTCATCGACGATATCTTGGTGTACTTAAAGGAGGAAGTCAAGCACGAGGAGCATTTAAGGTTGATCTTGTTACGACTAAAGGAGCATCAACTTTACGTCAAGTTCAAGAAGTGCGAATTTTGGCTTTCGCAAGTAGCATTTCTCGGCCACATTGTATCCAAGGACAAAATTGTAGTAGACCCATCCAAGGTAGAGGCTGTGAAGGATTAGCCAGACCAAAGAAATTTGTCAGAAGTAAGAAGTTTTCTGAGACTAGCAGGTTATTATCGGAGGTTTGTAGAGGGCTTTTCTAAGATAGCCACTCTGCTTACCAACCTGACCTGGAAACAATGAAGGTTCAACTGGACTGATAAGTGTGAAGAGAGCTTCCAGTTGCTTAAGGGTAAGCTATGCTAAGCATCATTACTTTGTGTACCGACACTCAACGACAAGTTTGTAGTCTACTATGATGCGTCAAAGAAAGGGTTGGGTTGCGTGCTGATGCAGAATAACAAGGTGATAGCCTACGCCTCAAGGCAGCTGAAGGAGTACGAGAAATTCTATCCAACACACGATATGGAGTTGTCAGCAGTGGTCTTTGCGTTGAAAATCTGGCGCCATTATCTTTACAGGGACCGGTGTGAGATTTATACGAACCACAAAAGCTTAAAGTATTTTTCACTTAGAAGGAACTCAACATGAGGCAGCGCAAGTGGTTAAAACTAGTAAAGGATTATGACTGCAAAATACTATACCACACAGGAAAGGCAAACGTAGTTGCTGATGCGCTCAGTAGGAAAAATTATGGAAGTTTAGCAGCGTTAGCCGGAATAGAAAAGCTGCTACAACAGGAGCTGACAAGTGTCGGAATAGAAGTAGTCATCGGTAAGCTGGCTAACTTGTCTATCCAGTCAAGTCTGTTAGAAGATATACGGATTGGGCAAGGGCATGATGACTCATTAGTAGCACATATGGATGCAGTTAGAGAAGGCAAGGCCACATATATCAGGATCGGGGTTATTAAGATATAAGGATCAGGTATGCATGCCGAATGATCAAGGGATTAAGATGAAGATCTTAGAAGAAGCGCACAATACCCCATACTCAGTTCACCCAGGGTCGACCAAGATGACTCACGACATTAAGGCAATGTATTGTTGGCCAGGAATGAAGAAGGATATAACAGAATTTGTGTCTAAATGTTTAGTATGCAAGCAAGTGAAAGTAGAACTTCAGCGGCCTACAGGCTTATTGCAACCACTTAGCATACTAGAATGGAAATGAGATGATATAGCCATGGATTTCATGACGGGTTTGCCACGAACGAATAAGCAGCATGATTCGGCTTGCGTAGTAATAGATAGACTAATCAAGTCAGCTCATTTCCTGCCTATTAAGACTTCATACACAGTGGATCAATATGCAGACATTTATGTCCAAGAAATAGTAAGGTTGCATAGAATCCTTAAGACAATAATATCTGATAGAGGATCGGTGTTTACATCGAGATTTTGGGGAAGTTTACAGCAAGCCATGGGTACTAAGTTAAGTCTTAGTACAACTTTTCATCCTCAGACAGACGGTCAGTCCAAGCACACCATACAGATTTTAGAAGATATGTTGCATGCTTGTGTACTTGATTTTGGAGGATCATGGAGTAAGTACTTGTTGCTGATAGAATTCTCCTACAACAATAGCTACCAGTTAATGATCGGGATGGCGCCTTATGAGTTACTTTATGGAAGAAGGTGTCAATCGCCGTTACATTGGGACGAGGTAGGAGAAAGGCAACTTCTTAGTCCCGAAGCTATTAAAAAAGCTCAGGAAGTAGTCACGCTGATTAAAAAGCATATGCTCGCTGCTCAAAGCCGTCAGAAAAGTTATGCAGATGCCAAGCGGCATGATGTGGAATTCAAAGTCGGAGATCAAGTCTTCCTAAAGATATCTCCTATGAATGTTGTGAAGCGGTTTGGGAAGAAAGGCTAGCTTAGTCCCCGATTTATAGGTCCTTTTGAGATATTGGACAAAGTGGGAGCAGTTGCATATAGATTAGCCCTACTGCCAGCTCTAGCAGATAGCCACAATGTGTTCCACATCTTGATGCTACAAAAGTATGTGTCAGACCCATCTCACGTCCTCAAGTATGATACGATAGCACTCCAGAATGACTTTAGTTATGAGGAACAGCCGATTAGCATCCTATAAGGAGGGATGAGGGATTTACGTTCCAAGAGTATTTTGATAGTCAAAGTCCTATGGAGTAATAGTTCTGAACGGGAGGCAACGTGGGAGTTGGAGGAGGACATGTTAGCTCGGTATCCGGAATTGTTTGGTAAGTAAATTTCAAGGACAAAATTCTTTTTAGTAGGGGAGAATTGTAGAGTCCCAGAATTTTACTTAGCTAGTTAGATAGTAGTAGTAGTAGTAGTAATAGCTAGTAGTAGTTATAGTATGTTTATTACTATGGATTTTGGTTCAAGCCGGTACCTAGTTGAACACTCATAGCAACACTTATAGATTTTATAAGTTTAACCTATAGTTTAAGAATATTAATTATAACATAAGGTCTGATTAATATAGCTGGTTATAAAAATGTCATTTATTATACTATACAGTTTAGATAGAACTAATAAGATCATGACACTTGTCGTGTGCATGTTTATTAAGGAATTAAGTATTTTTGATGAATAGTTTTATAAAAGAAATATTTAAAAACTCTAGGACTTACCAGCAGCTTTAAAATCGCATTATGACTCAGTCAAACCTGATTAACCAATTCAAATTAAGCTGGAAAAGTGAAAATACGTGTCTAATATTTCAACGTATCTCGATATATCGCCACACGGGGCATACGAAAAACACGTCAACTTCGCGACGAGCACTCGGGACATAAGCCCATGCGATATATCGCCTATGATGGGCGATATATCGGCCCCAGGGCCATATTTTCAAACATTTTTTAAACCAAGCTTAATTTATTCCTTATCCTCTTGACTGGCCTCTGAACGTTTTGATCGAGTCTTAAGCCTCTGTTGAACGAATATTCAAATATTTTTCAATTAATTCTCATTATTTTTATTCAAGCTAGAAGGAGGTAGTTCACTACTTGAACTATATAAATAGGACCTAGTACCCAGCCATTTCTCTCATTCTTCAAGCTGTGTTCAGAGCCTTCAAGCTGCTAAGGTTACTATAGAGGGATAAACACTTGGGTTGGGTTATAAGCTTTATCATCTTAAGATTTATAAACACTTGGTGTTATACCCAAAAAATAGGAAGGTGCATTCTAGGAGAGTTAAGGGGAATGGTCCTAGGAGACCCCAAGGGTGTGTAGGAGGTAAGCCTCCCAAGGTTTTCTAAGTGTTGGCTCGAACGTGTCCAAGGTAAATAGCTAAGGAGGAGGAGTCTCATGCAAGAGAATGGAGACTTAGATTTTGATAAGGAGAGCCTATACAATGTTCGATCGGATATGTTTGGGAGATGCTAAAGGAGGTTGCTTCAATGTTGTCCAAGGTGAGGTTGCCTCAATGTTGCTCAAGGTGAGGTTGCCTCAATGTTGTCCAAGGTGAGGTTGCCTCAATGTTGTCCAAGGTGAGGTTGCCTCAATGTTGTCCAAGGTGAGGTTGCCTCAATGTTGTTCAAGGTGAGGTTGCCTCAATGTTGTTCAAGGTGAGGTTGCCTCAATGTTGTCCAAGGTGAGGTTGCCTCAATGTTGTCCAAGGTGAGGTTGCCTCAATGTTGTTCAAGGTGAGGTTGCCTCAATGTTGTTCAAGGTGAGGTTGCCTCAATGTTGTCCAAGGTGAGGTGCCAAGGAGGTTGCCTCGGACCACCTTGGTCCGAGGAGAAGCCAAGGAGATTGGTTCAAGGAGGAACATGGCAAGCTAGAGGAGAGTGCATGTTAGAGGAGAGAAGTGCATCTCCTACCACCATGCACGTTCAACCCACCCAAAAACATGTCCTACCACCATGTATATCCTACCACCATGCATGTTCAACCAGCACTTGCATGGGTAGTGAGTAGGAGGTGGACCAACTAGCTAGAGGAGACTAAGTCAGACACAACTCCAACAACGTACGCGAGAATCTCTCATTCTTCCCACAAATGGGGAGTTTGTTACATTTCGAATTTTGAATGATTATTTGTAATATAAATGTAATA
Organism: Humulus lupulus; assembly: GCF_963169125.1. NCBI lineage: Eukaryota > Viridiplantae > Streptophyta > Magnoliopsida > Rosales > Cannabaceae > Humulus > Humulus lupulus. The sequence continues at coordinate 141,382,052 of NC_084793.1, forward strand.
AATATAATAAAATATCCCTATTATAAGGGGATATCAGTTGAGGATCCCAGGCCTATAAATAGAGAGCTTATGGGATGAGAGAAGGCCTTCCTTCTGCTTCTTCTTTCTAGAGAGAGAAAATTGGGTCTATCTATTCTAGAGAGAGAAAGTGCTGAAATTAGAGAGAATTCTTGTATTTTCACAATCTGTACTGAAAAAACTCAGTTGGCTCAGTCCATCTGATCTTGAGTATAGATCTATAAATCACAAACTCTAAGTGGATTAGGCTATTACCGACAATCGGGGCTGAACCACTATAAAAATCTCGTGTGTTCTTTGTTTTCATTATTGTACCGTCTGTGTCGTTTTTATTTCTCTTGAAGGCTTGTCGTTATTGACGTTCTCACGTCGTTGGCTAAAAACGCAGTCAACACTTGGGAAGTAAGATAAATAGTGTGTTTTTCAATATCGAGGTGTAGTTCGATTCTGGTACATTCAAAGGTATCCCTAATCTTAAGTTCATTTTAGTTTAATTCTTTAGTTTTCATTCAGATCCTAATTCATTGTTTTCAATTCTTGGTTAGGTATTTAAGTTCTTTGAACTTAAGGTTTCTTTTTGGTAAGCTTCATCTTGGTGGTTTAGTTCATTTCTTTATCATCTATTTCTTTAGAAATACTCACATTCTTATTGTTGGTTTAGGAGTGTTCCAAATCCCGTCCTTGTTCTCACATCCTGGTTTTGGTAAGGAAAATATGATAGAATTATATATGTTTATATGATATGTTATGTTTATGTTGTGTTATGTTATGTTATGTTTACATTATGTATAGTATGTTTATAGACCTTGAGCATATGACTTGTATAGCTAACAAGCCCCAGTAAATTATGGGCATATGACTTGCTTAGCTAGCAAGCCCCACAAATCTATTGAGCATATGCTTGTTTAGTTAACAAGCCCCAAGTAGTATGATGGCCATTGTAGTATACGACATATGTTTATAGTATATGTTTACGATATAGTTTATGTATATGTTTTATGTTTTATGTTATTAGTAGATTTTCCTTGCTGGGCATTAGGATCATTCCTTTATTTTTATGTATGCAGGAAAATAGATATGGGTGGGAGGATTCGTAGTAGCTTGGGTTGTGTATTGAGGAAGAAGGGATTCGATGGACTGCGTGAACGATTCGAGGACGACGTTGTTTTTAGTCTTTTTATTATGTTTTATGTATTTTCCGCATTTAGCTTTGTAAACAATTTCATTAAAGTTTAAAGTTATGTTTTATTTTCAAACAATGGGATCCCATACCTTTCATTTATGTATTTCAACATTTACCTTAGAGTTTTTAATAAAGTTGTGAATGTTTCTTATGTATGTTTTCTCGAAAATAGTTTTAGTGGTCCAAAAGTCTTAGAATTAGTTGGGTCATTACATGTCCTTTCAGATAGGCAGACACTTCTGCCCCAATAATCTTGATAACTTCATTGGTTTCTCTGAACCAATACTGAACCACAATATTCTCAGTCTTTCATCTTATTACTTAGAATAAGTACTTCTTGCTTTCTACCTTGCTATATCATAGGCTGAGTCACCCTAGCCATTGACCGGCATTCACCACTGTGACTATCCCATCAAGAGACCATACTTGTTCTGATGCCCCAAACACTTGCACATTCGATGCATAATTCTTCAAAATCCGAATTACTTCTTCAGATTGCCAGTCTATCTGAGGATAACCAATAGTTCCAGATTTCAATCTTATACTTTTTGTCTTCTACATCCTTTTCCAGAACTTGGAAAATAATGGGTTTCAGTCCAATACCAACAACTTTAGTGTCCCATGGAGACATATAGTCTCCCTTCACCCATACTCATGATTATGATACTCGTTCACACGAATCAAGGTGTGTTAGCTTAGCTTGTTGAGTCGCAACCTTCCATGTCCCAACATCTTACTTGTAGTCCAATGTGGTCCACTCTTATGGTCCACTACTATACCTTTTACCTTCCAATATAGGGATTTTTTTAGATTTCAACATCCATTTAAACTTCCTGGTTACAATATCCATCTAGGATTTCCACCTCAGCACCAGGTTCCATCAAATCACTCATCCGATCTTCATATCTTAATTCGTTCTTGCTAAAATAGTAGGATTTTGAACTATTCCTACAAGATCTTCTCCTTAATGTCCCAAAATCTCTAATGCAGTTTAATGGTTTGATTAGTAGGTCGGGAGGGCCATAATTGTTTTATTATGCCATTAAATTATTATATGCATGTTTATGTGAATTATATTATAATATGATGTTAAATGCATGCATGTGGGTTGATATCGCCCAATAACTCATAAGCGGTCGCAGTAGTAGGCTATGTTGTATCCACAGAGTGGTAAAATACAAGTAAAAAGAAAGATTAGTAAATAAGAAATAATAAACTTTGAAATAATGTAACTTTGAAAAAGAATATAAACATTAAATAAACAAAATCGAGGAATTAGAATCAGAAAGAAAATATGGAAGGCATAAGTTTCATTCATGCAAACATATATATATTTTAATAAAATTGATTCATTATACTCAACTATAATTCTACGCCATTAATTATAGTTGGAAAATATATATAATAAAGCTCACCTTAAAATATGTTTTTTAATTAAATTATACTAACTTCTAATTTTAAAAGCCTATCATATTATATACCTTAGAGCGACAAAATATCAATGGAAAAATGCAGTAAAAAGCATATAATATAACAAATATCCTAAATTAAATTAAAAGCCTAAATTACATAAGAAGAGCATGCCTAGACTTATGTAAAAGACACTAATAAATTTAGAATAAAAATTAGAAGAAAATAAATTTAATTGTAACAAAGATATAGAAATAAAGAACAAAATAAAGAATCAATATATTAAAAATATAATGTAAAACATGAACTTCACTCTAGCCTTTCCATAAGAGAATTTAGCCTAAAATAGACATTATTTTCACTCAAAGAAATGTAAAAGAAAAATAGGAAAATTAAGAAATAAGTGTTTTTCTCCCCAACAACTCCTTCCACAATCTGATGCTTTTTGACCCCATTTGGTTCTCTATTTATAGTGGAAATAGGACTCAAAAATGTGTAAAATCGTGTATAAAATAGTGGGAAAGTGGCCTAAAAACTGATGGAAGTGGGGAAAATGTTGTTGAGCCGTGGGAGACAAGGAGGCCACATGGCAGAAGCAGATTGGCTCGGCAACTGGCGTGTTGTAACGTGGGGGACAGCTGCAGGCGAGTGGGATGCGTGTCCTTCTCTGGTTGGCTTGGCAGGTGTGTGCGTCAGGCGTGGCAGGTCCGGCTCGTTAGGTGTTGGTGGCTCAGCTCGGCTCGACTTCGTCAGGCTGGAAGCTTGGCTGGGCGAATGGGGAGCTGCCATTTGGCAGCATGGCACTTGCTGAAGGCTTGATTTTGGGCCTATTTCACCTTCAAAAATACCACTTTATCACCATTTTTTCAATTATATTTCTTTCTTTCTTCTTTCTTTTTGTTTGTGTCAAAAATACATTTTATTTCCTGAAAATTAAACACACATTAAATGAAAATTAATATTTTCAAATATAAAATATATTACAATAAATCCATGAAAATATTAATTAAAACTTAATTAATTTTAAACTTCAAAACTAATAAAATGATATTTTTGAGCACAAATCATGGGTCCACATTTCATCTCAGGGGTATTTTGGTAATTTGGCTTGTTGAGGGCGTAATTGTATATTTGTATGCATGTCGGTGATTTATTGTTGAGGCTACATTACAATGTGGATTTGTTCGAGCCATTTGGCATGAGACGATCTTTAAGTGTTAATTAGCAGTTTAGTCATAACGGGATTAAGTTCGGGGCTCGGGGTGAGTCTCGGGGTAAATTTGGTGATTAGAGTGTTGCTGGAAATAAAAGGGTAACAGGATATGAATTATTGGTATTTGAGAATATCGAGAATAACGGGAATTGGAGGGTGTTAGTTATGATTAACGAAATAGGTGGAAAAGGACGGTTTTACCCTCGAGAGTCTTTAGAAACCTTTAAATGACCTAGGGGCAAAAAGGTCTTTTCACCTTAAGATTGATATAAGCCATTGAAGGCTATGGAACTTAGGCCAAAATAGAGTACCAAAAACATCTCTCCCGTACCTCTTTTCTTCTCATTTTTCTTTTGAATTTTTGAGCTGTTCTTGAGGATTCAAGCTAGGGAAGTTGATCTTGAGGGCTTAGGATTGTGTTCCACCATTGAAGAGGGTCCTAATCAAAGCTTGAGGTAAGTTTCTAGCCATTAAAACTCTAGCTTTGCTTTATTTTTGTTCTAGTTTTCAGCTTGGTTTTCTAGATTGGTTGAGGGGAATTGATGAGAGTTTTTGGCTAGGGTTACTTGGGTTGTGATGCCTAGGACATGTGTATATGGTTTTTGGGTTCACTTGGGACTTAAAATGAGGTTTGGAAGCTTTTGGTTCAGATTGGAAATGGTGGAGTCGAAGGGGGAAAGTTTCAGGGTGTTTCTGTCTGGGTGTAGCGCTACAGCGCTACTCAGGGTGGTCTTCTCTGACTTGGGCGCTGGGGCGCTAGTGGGGTAGCGCTACAGCGCTACCCTGCTCCTTCAAATTTTGGTTTTAGGCATTTTTAAGGGTTTTTGGCTCGGGGTTTCAATCCTTAAGGCTCGGGATCGACTCTACTCATAGTTTGGGTACAATTCGGGTTCCCAAGAGTGAGGTTTAGGTCAAGACCCTTTCATTGTTGATTTTCATTAATGGAGGTTATAATTGGTTATGAATAGGTAATCACTAAGGAATAAAAAGGTTAATCATCTCAAGGGTCGTTCTTTTACTATCTCTCGCTCAAACCAGAGGTAAAAAAATTGCACCCCATATGTGACATGCATGGTTATTATTGAGGCATGTTGAGTGTTTAAATGTGAACATGGATGGCATATCAAATGCTTAGCAAATCTTGCTTATTTGTGAATGGCACTGACTTACTAGTCAGAATCAGCAATGGTGTCAAAACTAGATGTGAAGCTGTGACAAACTAGTCAAGTTCGACAGTAGTTTTGAGCACTGGTCATATGTTACTTACCTAAGAGTCGGCATAAGCGTCATGAATGCATAGCCGATGAAAGATTAGATCTAATCGACATAAGCATTGAATGACTCATCATGACCATTAATGCCGGTCTAACCCCAAGTTCGATGAAAACTAAAAGCGCTTGCCTAGTTCTATGACTAGTTCCTTAGAGCCAGGGCCAGAAGGCCCAGGTGACCCCATCGTCACATGGCTAAGGGTACGAAACCCACATTAGTGACTCCATGGTCACTCAGTTGGTTTACATTGGTGACTTGCTCATCAATCACTTATCCTGTTTAAGCTAGTGACTTGATCACTCACTTGTAAAAGGTGCAAAACCCACATCAGTGACTTATACATCTGTCACTCATCAGTTTAGGACTATAAGTCCTGGATTATTATCATGATCATTGTTTGATATTATATATATGCAATATTGAGTTTTCTTGCTAGGATTTGGCTCATGGGTGCTATGTGGTGCAGGTAAAGGGAAAGAAAAGCTCACCCAGCCTTGAGTGGAGAGCTTAGGTGGCGATGTGTACACATGGGGCCGCTTGACCACCACGGCCAAGGAGTTCTCAGGGGAACTAGGGGGTTTACCCTATTTTTGCTGCTTAGGTCAGCGGGTTGTAAATTTTATACTGTAATGACCATTTTGTATCGTAATTAACTTGTAAACGTTTTTATGGGCCCATGAATAGTTTTATGTTTTAAATAAAATATATCCTTTCCTTTTATTAGTTTTTCACCTTAATCTAATAATAACACTTAGATGCATGTTTATAACCAAAGAACTCGATTAGTGAGTTAAGCACGGTTCAAAGATCAAAGTAACGGTCTTGGAGTAACCAGGGCATTACAACTTGGTATCAGCGCGTGCCAAGGTTTAGGGTTCCTGTAGACTGGTTGGGCATGTACACTCGTCACTGAAGTCCAGCTCAACTCATGGTTTGGTAACTATTTATGTGGTTATATATTTAACTGCTTAAATATATTACAAATGCTTTACCTGTTTACATGAGATACCTTGATAAGGCTGTGCCTTGAATACTGCATCATCAGCAAGAACGTGTTTAATAGTATTGATATTGCCAGAACATGCTTATTAGTATTGTTCATTGTGAACTATTATTTGATGCGTGTTAAATGCTATGATAATGTATCCATCTGTATATTTGTATAACTGTGGAATATGATAATTATCTGCTTGTTCTTGGACCGTGAGGTGGCAAGAGGTTTAGTTATCACTGCCTGACTGACCGTATTGACTATTGTAGCATAGTATAACTTGATAAGAATGATTCCAAGATAGAAAGATTCATTAGCTGGCCAGGGTGATCAAGGCCAGAATAATAATCAGGGTCAAGAGAATGACCAGAGCCAGATTCCACAGCCAACTCCTGAGAACTGGCAGCAGTTATTTAATGAGCTGCATGCTACAGTATTGAGGCAAGGAGAAGAGCTCTGCCTCCTGAGGCAACAATAGGTTCCTGCACTAGCCAGTGTATCTGAGGCACCTCATGTATCGGTGCCAGTAGCTGAGTAGCTGCTAGAGGTTGGTAACAAATGGGAGCCTCTCTATGAAAGGTTCAGAAAGCAGCAACCTCCAGTTTTTGAAGGCAGTGCATATCCTGCAAAGGCAGAGCAATAGATGAGCATGATTACCACCATCCTGGATTTCATGAGGGTGACTGGTAATGAAAGGGTGGCATGTGCCACGTATATGTTTTGGGAGGATGCCCGAATTTGGTGGGAAGTTATATCCCAGACCAGAAACATCAATGCCTTGAGTTGGGAAGAGTTTCAGACTCTGTTCAACGAGAAGTACTACAACGATGCCATCAGGGCAGGAAGAGCTGAGGAGTTTATTAGGTTACTTCAGGGGAGTTTATTAGTGACTGAGTATGCCCTGAATTTTGATCGATTGGCAAAGTTTTCCATGGAACTAGTGCCCACTGATGGGACCAGGATGGAGAGATTTCTCCAGGGGCTACAACCTAGATTAGCCCGAGATGTTCGCATTACCACTGTGGTAGGGATACTACCTATGCACAGGTGGTCGAGAAGGCACTCACAGCTGAGAGTGCAGAGAAGAAGATCTGGCGAGATAATTCAGCCAGAAAGGAGTTCAAGAGAACAGGTTCTCCATTTTTGGGTTCTGGTAGGGGTGGATGCCCCAGTGATTAGAAGAGGAAGGTTCTTGATACCTTCCCAGCTCCAGGTCCTAACAGGTGACCCCGTGGTATTTCAATGGGCTGCCAGAGTGGTATTGAGGCTTGGAAGACTTATCCTGAATGCCCTAGGTGTAAGAGGCATCATTTGGGAGAATGTAGGGCAAGGGCCTGCTTTTTATGTGGAGTAGTGGGCCATCTCAAGAAAGATTGCCCTAAGGCAAGAAAAGAAGAACCCAGGAAAGCGGACAGCTCGGCTCCAGCTCGAGTGTTCGCATTGACACAAGCAGAAGTTGAGGCTTCTCCCTCAGTAGTTATAGGTCAGCTTCTTAGTGTTGGAACCCCTTATAATATTTTGATTGATTCTGGTGCTACACATTCTTTTGTTGCTAGTAGAATTATTGATAGACTGTGTAGACCATGTGATTTTTATGCTGTGGGGTTTGGAACTTTATTACCTACTGGGGAGTTGGTATTATCCAAGAGATGGGTCAAATCTTTGCCAGTGATAGTGGAGGGCAGAGAGTTGTCAGTGGATTTGATAGAGTTGGTTATGACTGACTTCGGCATGATTCTGGGTATGGATTGGTTGGTGAAGTATGGGGCAACCATTGATTGCAGAAGGAAGATGGTCACCTTTGAGCCTGAAGGTGAGGATCCTTTTGTGTTTGTTGGTACTGTGCATGGACCCCGTATACCTATGATTTCTGTGTTGAGGGCTAGAAATCTATTGCAAGGAGGTTGCATTGGATTATTAGCCGGTGTGGTTGATACCACTCAGGTCATGCCAGTGAGACTAGGAGAGACCAGATTAGTTTGTGAATGCTAATCTGGTCTATGTGGTGCAGGTAAAGGGAAAGAAAAACTCACCTAGCCTTGAGTGGAGAGCTTAGGTGGCGATGTGTACATATGCGGCCGCTTGACCACCATGACTAAGGAGTTCTCAGGGGAACTAGGGGGTTTACCCTATTTTTTCCGCTTAGGTCGACGGGTTGTAAATTTTATACTGTAATGATCATTTTGCATCGTAACTAACTAGTAAATGTTTTTATGGGCCCATGAACAGTTTTATGTTTTAAATAAAATATATCTTCTCCTTTTTATTGGTTTTTCACCTTAACCTAATAATAACACTTAGATGCACGTTTATAACCATAGAACTCGATTAGCGAGTTAAGCACGGTTCAAAGATCACAGTAACGGTCTTGGAGTAACCAAGGCGTTACACTAAGTAACCTTGCAAGACCTCATCGTCACCCTGGCGGCCAACCTGTAAACTATAACCCTCCCTGTTAGAACCAGAAGTAGTATAACTATCAGGGGTCCTTCTTTTCTAGTTCTGGGCATCTGCCCTTACTTAATCCCGCAAGTGGGAATACCATTGCCTAAGCTTCCTGTCCTACAGAACTCACGCTTCATATCCCATCTCTTATGTCTTTAATAACAAGGCCCTCCCTACTGCCCAAGTATAGATGGTAATCTCATGCACTAGAGCGACCATGGTGCTCTAGGCCATCCGAGAGTTCAGTTATTAGATAAATCATTCTTTCCGGGCTACACCCACTGGTACCAAACCCTCAAGCAGATTTACTAACCCATCAACTTCATTAACATACTCTGTCGTATTCCTTCCATTCTGGATCGGGTTCATAAACTCATTAGTCTTCGCAGTTCAAACTGCATCATAGTAGTTTCTTATCAAATCACTGCCTGGATTCCTCCCAACCCATAATGACAACATTCTGGGTCTGGGGTACTATTGCTTACCACATCCGGGCATCCCTCTTCATCATACACAAGGTGCAACTACTCTATCATGGCCCACTATTATCATATCATCCAGGACGGAGTTAATCACGCCCATATACTAATCAGTTCCTGAGAAAACCCAAACCTTTCTCGAAGACTAGAGGATAATGCTTCTAAAGCCTTCCATACAGAAACTCTTATCTATTTCCATCCACAAGCTGAACCAGCACTGGTGCCCTTAACTGTTAAGACATACGAAGTAGATTTTCCCCAAGGGAACCCACAGTCACATCTAATCTCCTTATCCTGATCTAGCAGCCTTACTCGTATACCAGCAAATGTCTGTTGCAAATTCCAGGGGCAGTTGGAGGGTTTCGACCTTAACTATCATCTGTAGCCCCCATTCTAACAATACCAGGTCCAATTAACCATCTTTAGTTCAAACATTCTGAATCAGTTTCCAATCATCGACTAAACCCCTCAACTTTGATGTTCATATCCAGAATCATCCCACAGCTAGGTCCAAACAATCACAATAATCACATGCACTATGCATATTAAAGCACCACTCTACATTACTCACGCATTAATTATCAAATCCCATTACTACCAAACATATTCATACGCATCATGCTTTTTATACTACCATCCAGATAAGACACATAGGTTCAATTTAAAAAATTAACCAAATATTCATGTCATTAAGTACCTAACCGTGAGTCGAGCTTATCTTTAGCGGCAAGTGTACACGCCCAACCATTCTTTAGGAACCCTTAAACCTAGATCGCTCTGATACCAAGTTGTCACGCCCTGGATAACCAAGACCATTACACTGTGTGTTTAAAATAGTGCTTAACCTGCAAAGCAAGTCATTTGAACTTAAATGTGTCATTAAATACTAAGTCAAGGTTAAGTAATAAAAGATTTGGTCAAAAAAATGTTTATTTATAGATGGGATCCCAATAAAAGAGCAACAGTAGCATTTAATCAACCTTGGCCCAACCAGTCCAATTATTCAATAGAGTACAGGCATTAAGCTACACAACAGCAAACATATATTCTCAAGCATACATTTCAATCAGTAATACAAATATTCAGGGTCGACACCCTTAGGCCAAGCCCTCTGTTTACTTAACTGACCCCGAATCACTTAGTCCGAGTCCATTGTTTATTTAGGCGACCTCGACTCACAGTGGCCAAGTCGCGTCAAATGCGTTAATCGTCAACCCCAACTCCCTTAGGCCGTACTTTAATATTTCACATAATAATAATACAGTTACATAACACATATATCCAGATACAGGGAACCTTAGTCCCAAACACAACCACATGGGTATAATTTTCTTACCTTGGATCCCGAGCAGCAAGCGTATAACAGCCCCGAGCAAGATCCTTAATTCCTGAGCCCTTGCGGTAAAACCTAGTCACACTGCGATAATGGATAACCATAAGATTCTAAACCATTTGAAAACTTTGGATTAAAATACTAGCCTTTGGGACCTTGATTTCTACTAAATTGGGTAGTAGAAATCATCCCGAGCGCTTAAGTTTAGATCCCCGAGCCTCCCTGAGCCTTAGGACAAACCTAGGCTAAAACTCTCTAGGAGGGCTGCGACTTGGCCCTGAGGGTCGCGGTGCGCCTCAAGTTAGAGGCGCAGCCTCTGCATCTGGAGGGAGGTGGGCCGCGACTTTCCCCCTAAGGTTGCGACGCACCCTCATGTTAGCAGCCTTCCCAAAGCTTTCTGGGGCACGCGGGTCGCGACGCCCATGAACTAGGTCGCGACACGCCCCTGTGAACCCAAAAATCCCTTGGTTTCTCCAACATTTTTCCCAACCAAACTCAACAAATATCATCCCAAATGTGCACCAAGGCTAGAATCTAGCCTAGAACCCTCTTCACCATAACATAGACAACATAAACATCCTGGAATATATAACAAATCCTCAATCCAACTCAGAATCAAAGCTAGAGCTAAACTCAGCTCCAAGCACTATCCAAACCCAAAAATTCACAAAGAAACTCAGATTGTACAACTTACCTCAATAGAGATTCGACCTCTAAGTTGAACCCCAATAGTGCTAGCCTCCACCCTCTTAAATTCCTAAGCCATATCTTCAGAATTTTTCCCAGCTCAAGCCAGACTTTCCTCAAGTCTTTCCTTCAGCCTCAACGCATTCTAAAGGGAGATGTGCAAACTGACTAAGGGGGAGAGAGAGAGAGACTCTGACTTTTCCTTGTGTCCACAGGCTTCTAATGATCCTATCCACTTTCCAAAAGACCATATTTCCCTCTAAGTATACCCTTAACCTTAAATGGTCCCAAGGGCAAAACCGTCATTTGCCCACATTTCCCGTTGATTCCTTGAGTAGTCCTATAAATTCCCAATTAATCCGGACATGCCCATTTAATTTCCAATTATTTTCCCATTACTCAATAAACCCCAAATATACCTTAAACTTCCCAAAATACCCCTCGGCTTGTCCCGAGCCGGGTATTAAACCCCGTTGTGACTATTCCACCAATTCGCTCACTAGGATCGCCTCGATCCATATACTGCAAATATATCTACATAATAATGCGGCCTCAATCATTTAACACATATAATCACATTTATGCCCGCTTACGGGCCAATATTACAAATATGCACTTATAAACAATAACGGGTCCACATGCATATTTAATACTCATAAACATGCATATAAGCATACTCATATTATCATATATATATCATGCATGCCACATAGTCACGCATTTAATCAGTTAATCACACATATATCTAGTTATGTCCTCCCAGCACGCTAATAAATGCACTAAACCATATTAGCACTTTTGGGATATTACAGAGAAATTCCAAATGAAAGATTTGGGAGATGAAAACTATATTCTAGGCATAAAGATGCTTCTAAATCGTTTGAATAAAGTTTTGGCTTTCTCTCAAACTACTTATACAGATAAGGTACTAAAGAGATTCAGTATGCAAAATTCCAAGAAGGGTGATATGCCAACCCATCATAGAATTATCCTTTCTAAATAACAATGTCCTAAAACACCTCAAGAAGAAAAGAATATGAGATAGTAACACTACGCCTCTGCGGTAGGCAGCCTTATGTACGATATGTTGTGTACAAGACCTGACATTTGTTATGCAGTAAGGATAGCCAGTCATTATCTATCCAATCTTGGATTGAGTCATTGGATTGCACTAAATAATATTCTCAAGTATCTTCGGAAAACTAGAGAATATATGCTAATAAATTCAGGAGGGAACCTGAACCCCATGGGATACACTAATTTCAATTTTAAATAAAACATAAATAGTACGAAATCGACTTCTGGATCAGTGTTCACACTTGTTGGAGGAGTTATGATCTGGTGTAGTATTAAACAAACCAGTATCGCAGATTCTACCACGGAAGTCGAGTACATAGCGACTTGTGAAGAGGCTAAGGAGGTTGTGTGGCTAAAGAAGTTCTATTCCAATTTGGAAATTGTTCCAGATATGAATAAGCTACTTGTCCTATACTGTGACAATAGTGAGGAGGTATCTAACTCGAAGGAGCTAAGAAGTTACAAGAGGGGAAAACATATTGAAAGGAAATATCACTTGATTAGGGATATTGTTCACAGAGGAGATGTAGTAGTTATGAAGATAGCTTCGAAGCATAACCTTGTCGATCCTTTTACTAAGACTTTGTCTACCAAGTCTTTTAAAGATCATGTTAGCAATATGGGTTTGAGGGGAAGCCTCATTTTCTTTAGGGAAAGTGGAAGATTTTTGGGTTTAGTGCCATTTAAAGCATATGTTTTGAACAATGTTTCATGAAATAAATAATTGGAATGAATTTTTGCATATATTGTTTGTTTATTATTATTATTAGCAAAATATTATATGAATATCAGACAATTCCCAAATTCGTTATTGTGACTACAATCTTATATTGGTATGAGAATATTAAGATTGTAGGGAATGAATTTAAACAGTTCGCAGTAAACACAAAGTTATATGGAATCTTTGGATTAAATCTTGTAAGTATAATTCATTAGTATTATGAATATATGTAATCTAGATCCGGATTACTGATGTAGTAGGACATCTTAGTGGAGGTACTTTGTATAAAGTGGTTATGCATGAAAAAATCCCAATATGTTATTAATACTTAATAATATTGTTTACTTAATAAGTATTAATTGAACATATCAATATGATGATCATATACAAATTGATCTTAATCCTGAAGTTATTATGACCTTTGGACCTATAATTTCAAGATTCAATAAATTTAGATTATTAATTAAAACTCTTTAATATAATAACCTTAATTTATTAATCTCAATATTATTCCACTAAAAATATGATATTGCACTATTGTAATTATAGACATTTATTTATTGAGTACTTTTAAAACATAAGAATGTACATCGATTAAATCACCACATACAATTCATTCCTCTATTAATGATTCATAATTACAGTATGAATTAATCAATGTTTAACCTCTTTAATTATATCTTGTTTCCTTAAGTACCATTAACTTTACTAGTGAAGGTTAATTCATAAACTGATTTATGAATTTGAGCTCAATAACCTTTCAGTTCCAAAAGCCAACAATTAAGAGAACCATTATTCAATTTCTCTCGGAAAGGTATAGATTCCATATCTGTATATTATGTCCCCATCCATTTACATCAATGAGTTCCCAAAACAAAGTTTTCAGCCTAATCATCTTGACAAACCATAACGAGTGAATCAAAGAACTCATATGATATAAACAAGCGTTAGGGGGAGGCCTGCGCTGGTCAGTAGGTCCCCGTGCATTATCATGCCGTGGGGGGCCCCTGACCGCAAAGCTTATCTCTGAGTTCCTTCTGTTGCCAGAAGGACGCTGTCCCCTGCTCAGTGGGTTTGGCTCTTCACCCCCATGGCATCTAGGACTACGAGGCTGTTGCCCGGCCCTATTCTGCCTTGGCTGTGGGGGATTGCCGCGACCAACCTGGGATGGAGGTTGCATCTCAGGATCCCTTGGTGGGACATTATCCTGAGGCATTGGTGGCTGCTCGGGCCTTTGAGGGCTCGTCGGCTGGATCAGAGGGCTAGGATTGGGACCCCTTTAGGGTGGCCCATTCGAGGGTTGATCAGGCTATGAGGCAGGTGCAACCTAATTCCTAGCCAACTGCAGGGCTGCTTCGAGGGCTGCCATGGCCTCCCTCTGACGACGGTCCATCTCCGCCTGTCTTTCACTTAGCTCTTGGCGCTGACGCTCTATCTCTTGCTGCTGCCGCGCCATAATCTCCGCAACACTTTCTTGACTGGCCCTCAGATTGGCCAATTCATCTTGCAATACCCCCAAGGGTATTTCTCAGCGTCTCGGAGTCTAGTTTCTCCTCATCAAATTCCAAGTGTGGCTCATTTTCAGCCATGTTTGGGGGATGAGGCGGTTGAGATGGTGCAGCGCCAGTCGCCTGCCCAGTCTTCTTTGTTGTTTTCGCCATTAATGCTTCAACAATCTTGTATCAAGCTCTCAATGAAAGCACCAGAATGTTGACCCTAAAATTGTTCAACTGACACGGAGTCAAATGCTTGATGTGATGTAAAGTGTTGAAATGGATCTAATGGAAAAAACAATAAACGACACACAAAGTTATAGTGGTTCGGCCCCAAGAACTGGTAATGACCTACGTCCACTTAAGCCATTATTGATATCAGTTCTCAAAGGAGTGATCAAAGAACTAGGGTTCTCTGAGTTTCACAAACCTGAGAGAGATGAATAATACATTTGCAAGATAATAGCTCTAATTCTCCTTGTAAAGCATAAACTTAAATCAGTCAAAAGTCCCTTCCTTGAGCTATTTCTATCTATTTATAGGCTCAAGGAGGATTACATGAATCAGTTATAGATATTCTTTCCTAAATAATCGGATCATCGTGGATCATGGGAGATAATCTCGGATATGATTACAATTGTACAAAATTATCTCTAAATATATGGAGTATGCGACCAGGCTGGTCGTATACAAGCTTCAAATGTTTCGTCAGGGGAATCTCACTGGTCGATGGCCGAACGGGCCTTCTACCAGGTGTCAGCCCCGTGTTAAAAAAGTCTGCCACGTCACCCATGCCTACTTTTGGATAACAGGATCCCATAATAACATTTACAAAGTTGTTTACAGTTCCAAAATTGTCACTACAACTCAAAAGTTACAATTCGCCAACCTAAGCGACAAAAATAGGGTTTAACCCTAGTTCCTCTTAGAAACCTTGGCCGTGGTGGTCAAGCGGCTGCATATGTACAAGTCGCCACCTAAGCTCTCCACTCATGGTTGGGTAAGCTTTTATTTACCTTTACCTACACCACATAGCACCCGTGAGCCAAGGCTTAATAAGAAAACTTATTAGTGCATGCATACAAGTACAAGTAAATGATTATAGAATCATGGAGCCCGCAACCCTAATCAAATGACCATAGAGTCAACCTGGGGTCCTTTGCCCTAAAAAAATGACCATGGAGTCATTCTGGGGTCCTTTTCCTTGAATAGATGACCATGGAGTCATCCTAGGGTCCTTTTCCCTAGCCATGTGACCATAAAGTCACCTTGGGCCCTCTGAGTAACTAGCCATAGAACTAGTCAAGCACTTTAGTTTTCTACAACCATTGGGTTGGACGAGCATGTAATGCTCTCTTGATTAGATCTAATCATATCGACCAGTGCCCAACGCACTATTGCTGCTCTTGACTCATAAGTTAATGCTTTATGACCAGCGCTCAACACTATTTCCATTCTTGACTGATAAGTTAGTGCTTTACGACCAGTGCTCAATGATATTGCAATCCTTGACCGATAGGTCAATGCCTTTCTCTAGTAAATAATGCAACCAAGCATTCATAATGCAACATATATCCATATATAAAGCACTCAACATGCTTCATCAATAGTCATGTATGTCACATAATGGGTGCAGTTTTCTTACCTCTGACTTGAGCGTAAAATAAATTAAGAATGACCCTTGGGCACGATCTTGACCTTGAGCCCTTAGCGGTAACCTAATCATAACCAAATATAAAATCCCATCAATAAGGAGAAATTAAAGGTTCTCGAACCATGTCCTAACCCCCGTGACCTCAAATTCTACCAAACCGGGTAGCAGATTCGATCTCGAGCCTTAAGGTTTGAAACCTCGACCTTAAAACATATGTTGGCTTAAAAGAACTAGGTTGGCTGCGACCTACCCCCAAGGGCCGCGGCGCGCCTCCCAGACAGAAAGCTCCCTGTCTGGGTGCTAGGGGCAGGCCGCGACATGCCCTTGAGGGTCGCGGCGCGCTAACAGGACAGAGCCCCTCCTAAGCCCTAGGGTTTGCACATATATTGGCACCCAAGAACACAATTGCGACTTAACCATACAAACCCAGCACCCCTGTTTTCCTCAGCTCAAAACTCACCGCAAAACACTTCCAAACAATCCCAGAATCAAAACTAAAACTCAATACAACATTATCACCAAACCAGCAATAAAACCCAAACTTTAAAACACTCAAAACACTACCAAAAACCCAATCCCATAACAAAGATTTCTAGCTTGAGAACATCATAAAAATAGGGAAATAACATCAAAATTCAAGCTTAGAATCATTACCTCAACCACTGAGTTATCCCTTAGCTTTACCCAATCAAGAACTAGCTCAAACTTAGCTTCAATTATCTTAAACTCCAAGCCTTCCTCAAGAAAAACAAAGAGGAAATGAGAGAGTGTGTGTGTCCAAGAGAAAGAAGAAAGAGTGCCTTGTTCTGCTGCTTCCTTTGGTTCACTCTACACCCTTTCCTTGGCGAAGTATATCTAACTTTTAACAGGAAATGACCAATATACCCCTAGGGCCAACCTTCTCTCTCAAAGCCCCTCAAGGGCAATTTTGTCATTTGCCACCTACCCCGTTAATCATAGTTAACGTCTCACAATTCCCATTACTCCCAATGTCCTCAAGTAATTACCAAATCATTTCCCATTACTCGCTCAATCCCGGTAATGTACTAAGTACCAAATTACCCCTAGGCTCACCCCGAGCCCGGTATTTGACTCCGTTATGACTAAATCGCTAACTTGCTTCCTAGGATCGCCTCATGTCGAGTAACTCAAATATATCCACATAATAATGTGGTCTCACCCATACATCACATACATGCACATAAATATACAAATATGTCCTCAACGGCAAAAATTACGAAAATGTCCTTATAAGAAACGACACCATATATATATATGAAAATACTACCATATAATAATACATCCCACATAATCATGCATATAATCATATAATAACACTTTAAACCAATTATTGCCCTCCTGACCCCCTAATCCAGGCACTAAGCCATATTAGGAAATTTGGGATCTTACAGCCGCAGCCAACCAAATCCTAGGTTGCGGCCATGGTCAGCAATGTCCCAGGCTACTGCCGGAGCCCGATTTTTTTGGAAAATACATGTTCCGGTGGCTGCGGCTCAAAGAAACACTGATCACGACCATCGATCGATTTTTCCTTGATTTTTGAATTTTAAATGTATTTATGCAATGGCTATTAAAGGGGTTAGGGTTAACTTTTACAATAACTTTGGATTGCGAATTTTAGAGGCTAGAGGAGCAGAGGAGAAGAAAAGACATAATCATCTACATTCTTCAATCTAGTTTTTCTTTCTTCTCAATACTTCTTTATTGTCATTGAATATTTATTTTGTGAATATGAATGTGATTATGGAATAGTTTTATTTTTAGGTTAAGGGTTATTTCAAAACCCTAGACATGAGATCTTTAATGCAGTGATGAATTTTATGTTAGGATTAATGCCCTAAAACCATGTAAAGACATTTTATTGGTTTTAAATAAAAGTAAAATTTTATTATATTTGAATGTTATAATTATTGTTTGAATTAATTATATGATATAGCAAGAAAATTCTTTATTCATTCATGAGAATATGATCTTGTATTAGAATAAGAGAATTAAGATCATATATAATGAATAAAACAGTCAGTAACATATTAAAGTATGAAATCTTTAATGAATGATTACTAGTACGGTTTGCTAAGCACACGAGATGCGAGTGGTATTGATTTGAATTACTGATGTGGATAGACATCTTAGTAAAGGTGTTGTATGTAATAGAGATTATATATGACATGACCGATGAGAATTAATTATTGTTGACCCTCGATTTGGCCAACGACATGGAGTCAGATTAACGACAAAGAAATAAGAAAACAATCAAGAATGGAATCAAGTGGTAAAGAAATGACACAAATTATTTATAGTGGTTCGGCCCCAAGAATGTGGTAACAACCTATGTCCACTTAGTGTTATTATTGATGTTGAATCCCAATGCCATGATCAAAGAACTAAGGTTCTTGACTTTCACAAGCCTTACGAGAATTCAAACTTTTCGGTGGATAATCACACTTACGCTCTTTCTATGAGTATTCAAGTTCAAAGTTTTTGACCTCCCTTCCTTGAGCCCTATCATGTATATCAGCGTATCAAGGCAATAAAGAAAAAACATAATAAATGTAATTATTACAAGATTGTGTATATTAAAGGAAATAAACAGAAGCATGCGACCAGACTGGTCGCATCTAAACGCGTGATCTGATGAAGCAATAAGCATCTGGTCGATAGTCGAACAACGCCCCTTCACTTTGATGCTGCCACGTGCCAACCATGTGTAATAAATTCTTGCCACGTCATCAGGAGTCATTTGTGGGTAAACATTTGCCCCCCAAGTTTATTTTACTGCGACCAGCATAAAGTAAACTTAAGAGACTGACCCTTCGCATATCCCACCAAATCTGTCAGAGCCACACATGCCTTCTCGAAAAAGGCAACTAATCATGTCTTTTCGGTTTCCCAAAAGTTGTCTAACGGCTATTGCATTTCCCCATGCCTTGAAAAAGTAATTCCATGATTACCTCTTTTACAGTGCCATGATCAATATAAATAACCCATCCTTTTCACTATTTATCTTTCACCGAACCTTTTCCTTCAAGAACTCTAAAGAACCAAGCACAACTAAACCCAGAAAAGTTTGCTGATCTGCGGTGCACCTGTCCGATTTTCTGAAATCTTCTCAATCCATCTTCCAAGTAAGTCTTCTAATCGATTCTTTTCTGTCACGTTGTGCCGTGTAATGCTTGTTTTCCCTTCATTTTTCGATTTTTGAGTTCTTGAATATCTCTGTCAGTTCTTGCAAAATGGTCTTGGGGTAAACGGGTACGCTGATTCGTGCTAAATATGGTAGGAAAATAACACCTTGTTGGGGTTAGGAATTAGTTTGGTAGTTAGGATTGTGAATTTAGGGCGTAAAATCGAAGTAAAAATTCGATTTATAAGCTTGTAGAAAAACTGGGTTTTTTCCGCCCCTTCAGAGTCGAAAAAGTCTTTCCTGAAAAACCTTTTACTTCTGCTTTTTGATCCGTTTTCCAAACTGCTCGTACATAATTTAGTGTTTTTGTTAGTATGCTGGTGGTGGTATAAAAGCTTAACTTTTATACGCGAGCAACGTTATTCCAACTCTTAACACAAGTTTTTTAGGCCGTAGATTCTCATCTCCCCTTCTCTGTTCACAGATTTTCATGCAAGATCCGTGGGGAGGTGAGAGGCCAATAGACGACGACATGCTCGCTCAACTGCTCATGGATGAAGAACAGCCATCGCTACTCATCCAATAATCCCTTTTTCTCGAATTCCACCCAACAGACATTCTAGTTCATCAAACATGGGTAGAGTAAAGTCCACTGCCAAGAAAAAGAAATCCTCAAAACCTTCTGAAAATTAGCCCGCTCCTCGGGTTGAAATTCCTTCGACCAGTGGTAGAACTGAAACCACTGATTCTGAAATTCAAACACAGGCCCACCTCTGCAACGCCATTCGACTAGACGTCGAATGGTACCTTGCTCCTCCTAGCACAATCACTGCTAGGATGATAAATAATTTCCTTAGAAAGTACGGACTTTCTGGGGTTTCTTTATTCCTTCCTACCACCGACCAACGGGCAAACCTGCCTGGTGCGCCTTCAGCGCCTGGTCGACGTATCACATTGAGGCAGGAGCAATCTTGCCTCTCCATCCTTTCTTCCAAGGAGTGGACAATTATTTCAGGGTCGCTCCTTTCCAAATAACCCCAAACGGGTATAGAATGCTTTCGACACTCTATATCCTTTACAGCCATAAAAAATGGCCTGTCTCTTCTCCTCATGAGATCAACTACCTGTTTGATCTCAAATCTAACCCCAACCAGGACAACACAGGGTTTTTCCATTTTTGCCACGAGGAGTCGACCCCCACCTTCCTGAGTGGGACTACCTACAAGTTTAATGTAGGAAAGTACTACCAGGAGTACTTTTTAACCACTGACCTGGTCGCCAACAACCTCTCCTTCACCCAAGGAGGTAACTTTTTCATTTTCTTGGTTGCTTATTTTCCTTGTATTTTATCTGCGTTCTCCTTAGAAAATTAGCACATTTCAGGTCCATGGCTGCGACCGGCTCCTACTCCAGAAATGGAGGTTCGAGCAGCTCTACTGGCCAACATGAGTGACGTAGAGAAAAGCATCAAACAGCTGGTCACTGAAGCCATCCTAAGGCTGGTCGGGCTTCTGGCACCTCACCAGGACGTGAGACAGTCAACGGCGGGGAGTGCGACTGGCGGAGAAATTCCCGAGCAGCACCGAGACGTGTCGCAACCTCAAAGGAGGAGACCAACTGGAGTGACAATCAGGGAACCCTCTAGTACCTCGCGAGCAGCCGCTCCCTCTGCCCCTTCAGGAAAAGGAAAAAAGAAAGCTTCCGAACCCTCTGCACCCATCGATGAGTCTTTAGATGAGAACGATACTGTCTTCTCATTCTTAGACTATTTTCCCATTCCCATTCATTTATTTGACGGGGACAACAACTTTAAGTATACTCCAAATTTATATTCAGATTTCTTCCAGGCTGTGAGTGGGTGTAGCAGTAGTTTAGTAAGTAATATAGCGACTAGTAATTATAGCACGTGTACTTTACTTATAATTTCCTCATCTTTACTTTCATTTCCATCTACGCTTATTATCTAACTGTTCACGATGCTTCCTTACTTGCAGGTATGTCATCTGAAGATATGTTCGATCACTACACCGCTGCTGCTACTCCCTCGAGCATAAAGAAAGATAGCAAGAGGCTCCGCGGAGAAAGCAAAGTCGCTTCAAAGAAGGCTCGGACTGAGGGTCCTTCAGCACCTGTTCCTTCGAAGGAAACCATGCCACCTCACACAAAGGAAACAACGCCACCTCCCTCTCCATCCGACCAGCCGTCGCCAACTGCACCGCTCAACCAGCAATCTACCCCTCCAATGCCTACCAACCAGCCATGCCACACTCAACTCGAAGATACCCTAACCAGCACCGTGGTCAGTTCGGCCAGGGAGAGAATATACAAACTCTCCAAGCACAAACGCAGCCAAGAGGCCATCGTCGACACCAGCTCCATGGAGGCCGACCAGATAATAAACTGAGGGTTGAACGAGATATCCAGTGTAAGTTGTTTTCTACTGCTGAGTTATTTTACTTTGTCAATTTCTGCCATCATCTTACCTCTCTTATCTGATCGCAGGGATTGCTGACTATCACTACTGGTTGGCGCTGCACGGGGACTTTGGTCACCCAGACCAAGACTTTGACACTAAGCACATTGAGGCGGTGAAGGTGCTCAAGGGGAAGAATGTTGAACTACTCGAGAAAAACATAGAACTGACCAACCAAAACAATGAACTGCTCGAGCAAAATGCTTAGCTGACCGAAGAGTTGTTGGAGTGTCGGGCTGCCTTGAACAAATCTAATGAAGACAAAGAGAAGTTCAGGGAGTGTGCCAAACTCAACTACCAAGAATCCAAACAGCTTGAGGTCGATCTGATTGCGAGCAGGAAGGAGACTAAGGAGCTGGAGGGGCATGTTAAGGAGCTTGAGGAGACAAATGCCAGAAACTTGGAGAAGTATAGGGAAGCCACCCACCTTTGCTTCTACGAGTTTTGGAAGCATAACTGTAAGGCTGAATTCAGCTATCTGTCCGAGAGCTTGAGACGAACTCAAATAACCTTGTGCACTATTCGCCTGGAGAAAGAAGAAAGAGCCAAAATTCCTACTTCCCCAGAAATTTCCTTAACAACGGGGATTGACAGCACAGATAACGAAGTTGGCACTACTGTCGACCAAGACACTCCTCAAGATCCTCCAGCCTCGTAGTCTTTTATTTTTCTCTTCATTTTATTATCTTTTAAATACACGACCCACAAGTCATGATGTAAAGACAATTTCTTTTTTTTATTTTTATTGCTGCATGGGCAGCTTTTTTCCTTTTAATCAGACAATTACATCCGAGCAGTACTGCTCGCGCTGTAAAGGAATTCTTTTTTGATATTATAATGCTTGCATTTATTATAACATCTATTCGCATGACCGAACATAGCATAGTACTTTGGATTGATTTAACAAAATAACAAAATTTTGAAAAATACTCTAAGTACCATAGTATGCTTTCACTTATTTTTCTCATGTGTTTACATACCTTTTGATATGTTTTGCTTATTAGATACCTTATATGCCCCCCAAGTGATTGAGGAGCTTTAGGTCCTCGGTCACTTGCCTTGACTGGGACCTGTTCGAACATTTCTGCTCGTAGGAGAAATGTAAAATGATAATGTAGCAAAACAACACACGTAATGAGCAAATACTTGTAATAAATACAATAGTTGGCAAGATTGACTGGCTGCGCACAGTCCCTTTTATTTCTCATAATAAATGGACAAATCGTGTATATACAAGTGATCACCAAAATGATCTTACACTTATAAGCGATCAGCCACATAAAATGACCAACCTTTTTTCATAACTTGTAAAAAGTAAAATTAATACAAGCCAATTCTTTAAGAAGAATTGTTTATTGATAGTACTTGCGCAGCTATTCTCCATTCCAATAGCGAGGAATGAGATCTCCATTTAAGCGAGCAAGTTTATAAGTGCCTAGATGGAGGACTTCTTCAATTTGGTACGGTCCTTCCCAGTTAGGTCCGAGTACTCCAGCGACTTGGTCGCGGGTGTTGAGGAAAACCCTTCTGAGTACTAGATCTCCGACATTGAATTTCCTTTCACCTACTTTAGAATTGTAATATCGGGCGACCTTTTGCTAGTAAGCTGCTACTCGGAGTTGGGCTTGCTCACGCTTTTCATCGACCAAATCTAGAGATTCCATCAATAGCTGGCTATTAGAGCCTTGATCGTACATCATTCTCTGATGCGATGGTGAATCTAACTCAACAGGCAACATAGCCTCATATCCATAAGCTAGGGAGAATGGAGTATGGCCTATTGTTGTTCGATGGGATGTTCTATACGACCAAAGGACTTCTGGAAATTGCTCTGGCCATGCCCCATTTGCTTCTTCAAATCTTTTCTTCTTAAGTATCTTTTAGTGTCTTATTGACTGCCTCAACCTGTCTGTTTGCTTGAGGGTGAGCAACTGAAGAAAAGCTCTTGATAATTCCATGTTGTTCGCAAAAATCTGTGAACAGATCACTATCAAACTATGTGCCATTGTCTGAGACAATTTTTCTTGGCAATCCATAACGACACACAATGTTTTTAACCACGAAATCCAGCACTTCCTTGGTCGTTATGGTTGCAAGTGGCTCAGCTTTGACCCATTTTGTGAAGTAATCAACGGCCACTACAGTGTACTTGACGCCCCCCTTTCCTGTGGGCAAAGATCCGATTAGGTCTATACCCTAGAATGCGAATGGCCACAGACTTTGCATCTATTTTAGTTCATTAGGGGCCGCTCGCGGAATTTCAGAGAACCTCTGGCACTTGTCGCACCTCTGCACAAATTCCATCGAGTCTTCATTCATTGTTGGCCAGAAGTATCCTTGCCTTAGGATCGTTTTTGACAAGCTCTGCCCCCCAGCATGTCCCCGCAAAAGCCTTCGTGGACCTCTTTCATCAATTCTTTAGCCTTCTCTTTCGAAATACACCTGAGGAGTGGCATTGAGTATCCCCTTCGGTACAAGATTCCATCGACCAGGATATACCTAGCAGCCTGCCGCTGAAGGGTCCTAGCTTTGTTTCTGTCCATCGGTAACACGCCTTACGTCAGGTACTCTATGTAAGGTGTCATCCATGTATCCGCCGCCTGGATCACCAAAGAGGTCTCCTCGGCTTGGATGCTTGGTGCAGATAGTTGTTCAACTGGCACTATGTTCAGAGTGTCAGCATCTTTGGCACTTGCCAATTTGGCCAGAGCATCAGCGTTTGAATTTTGGTCGTGAGGTACCTGCTGGAGGGTGTACTTATCAAACTGTGCCAATACATCCTTCACCTTATTCAAGTAAGCAACCATTTTTTAGCCTCGGGCCTGGTACTCTACAATGGTCTGATTGACTACTAATTGAGAATCACTGTAGATGTCAAGTGACTTTATGTGCATGCTCCTGGCTAATCGTAATCCAACGAGCAGTGCTTCATACTCGACTTCGTTGTTAGAAGCAGTGAAGTCAAACCTGATTGCGCAATGAAATCAATTCCCCTCAAGCGTTATCAAAATCACTCCTGCTCCTGCGTGATGTTCATTAGAAGAGCCGTCCGTGAACAACTTCCATGAGGGAGTTTGGTTTTGAGGTTTAGGCTCTTCAGGCGCTTCTGGCTACTCGCTATCTAGAAGCCCAGTGAGTTCTGAGACAAAGTCTGCTAGGGCTTGCCCGTTTATCGCTGCTCGTGGAAAGTAGGAGATATCAAATTGCCTAAGTTCGACCGCCTATTTCAACAATCTGCCTACGGCTTCTGGCTTCTGCAGAACTTTCTGTAGAGGTTGGTCGATCAAAATTGTGATTGGGTGAGCTTGGAAGTAGGGTCGCAGCTTCCTGGAGGCTAAAGATTAAGCAATAGGCTAATTTTTCAATAGGTGGATTTTGCAACTCCGCTCCTATTAGCCTCTTGCTTACATAATAAACAACCTTCTGCATGCCTTCTTGTTCTCTTACTAGGACAACACTAGCAGCATATTGTGTGACCGCCATGTAAATGATCAAAGTTTCTTTATCAACTGGCTTTGATAGAATCGGTGGCTGCGACATGTGTGTCTTCAAAGCTTGAAAATATTGTTCGCATTCCTCCGTCCATTCGAATTTCTTACTGCCTCTGAGTAGAATAAAAAATGGGACGCATTTGTCCGTAGACTTTGAAATAAATCTACTGAGAGCAGCAATTCTTCCGGTTAAGCTTTGAACATCCTTGATCTTTGTTGGCGATTTCATATCAACCAGGGCTTTGATCTTCTCAGGATTAGCCTCAATTCCTCGCGAGTTTACTATAAATCCCAAGAACTTCTCTGATCCTACTCCGAAGGAGCACTTGAGGGGATTCAGCTTCATCTGATATTTGTTCAAGACGTTGAAGCATTCTTGCAAGTCCCCTATGTGCCCTTCTGCCTCCTTTGACTTAACCAGCATGTCATCGACATATACTTCTATGTTTGTGCTGAACAACTCCTTAAACATGTGGTTGACCAGTCGCTGGTAAGTCGCACCAACGTTTTTCAAACTGAAGGGCATTACTTTGTAACAGTAAAGCCCTGTGTCAATCCGAAAGCTAGTGTGATCCTCATCGGGAGGATGCATATTGATCTAATTATATCCGGAGTATGCATCCATGAATGAGAGAATCTTGTGCCCTGCAGTGGCATCGACCAGTTGGTCGATTCTAGGGAGTGGGAAACAATCTTTAGGGCAGGCTTTATTAAGGTCTGTGAAATCTACGCATGTTCGCCACTTGACATTTGGCTTGGGAATAAGCACGGGATTAGAGACCCATGATGGATACAATGCTACCTTGATGAATCCATTCTCCTTCAGCTTCTCGGCTTGTTCCTTTAGAGCCTTTGATTTATCTTTGTCGAGCAGTCTCCTTTTCTGCTATACTGGTGGAAAACTCTTGTCTATGTTCAGGACATGGCTGATGACTGCAGGGTCTATTCCAACCATATCTTTATGCAACCAGGCAAAGACTTCCTGGTTTTTCTTCAAAAATTCCACCAGTGCTTACTTTGTTGTTGTCTCTAAGTTTTTACCGACTTTCACAACCCTGGTCAGATATTCTTCATCGAGTTGGACCCCCTCAAGGTCCTCGATGGGTCCTATCTCTTCATCAAAATCCCCAACGCGAGGATCTAAATCTCTGTCCTCACTTTGGGCAACACCTTATTTGGTGACATCATCACCTGATTGGGCTTGTACATCAATTGCCATTTGCAACTTTTTTCTGGCAACTTCCCTCGATACACCTTTCATCGCCTTAGATATCGAGGCATTGTAGCACTCCCTCGCTTTCCGCTGATTTCCCAACACACATCCTATCCTTGCGTCGGTTGGGAATTTCATGGCAAGGTGCCATACCGAGGTAACAGCTCGCAGGTCGACCAAAATTGGCCTCCCAATTATAGCATTATATGCTAAAGGACAATCAACTACTATGAAAGTAGTGAGTAATGTCCTGTTTGCAGGTGCAGTTCCTGTCGTAACTGGGAACCTAATCGACCCAGTTGGGGCAAGCCCTTCGCCAAAAAAACCATAAATGGTTTGGTTGCATGGCTCCAAGTCCTTGACGGACAATTTCATTCTTTCCAGTGAAGACTTGTATAAGATGTTGACTGAGCTTTCAGTGTCAATCAACACCCTCTTAACCATCATGTTGGCGATTTGAACGTCAATGACCAGCGGATCAGAGTGTGGGAATCGTACGTGCCGGGCATCATCCTCATAGAAGGTTATCAGTTCCTCCTCTGTTCGAGCCTTCTTTGGTGCTCGATCCTCCACACTCATCATCTCGATGTCCTGGTGGTGGCATAGGGTTCGAGCGTATCACTCCCTTGCCTTCCCACTGTCCCTTGCAAGGTGTGGGCCACCACAGATGGTGAGTAACGTGCCTACCATAGGAGCTGGCTGTAAAGGTGGCGAGCGTTGGCGTGCAGGCGCCTACTCGTTGCCACCTTGAGCTTCACATTGAGACCCTCCTGCGGCTCACACATATCTCCTTAGATGTCCCTACCTGATCAGGAACTCAATTTCATCCTTCAACTGGTTGCACTCATTGGTGTCATGTCCGTAGTCGTTGTGAAAATGACAGAATTTCGTTGTATCTCTCTTGGAGATATCCTTTCTTATAGGTGTGGGTCGCTTATAAGGAACATTAGAGCTGGTCGCCTAGTAGACCTCTGCTTGAATTTTGACAAGGGTCGTATAGTTAGTGAATCTCGGCTCATATCTATTGCCTTTGGGGCATTTATTCTCAGATGCTAACGGCTCATTGCCCGCCCTTTTTCCACCATTTCTGTTCCCGTTGCCCCTGCCGTTGCCATTGGATTTATCTAACCCGTTGGCGGCCTTGGCGGGTTCTTCCTTCGGTCCCTCGTCTTTTGTAGGCGATTTCCCCTCATTGGAAATCGCGTCCTCGAGCTTGATGTACCTATCAGCTCGATCCAGAAACTCTTGGGTACTCTTTACCCCATTTTTTCACATGCTGTTCCAGAAGGGAGAATGGCATCTGACCCCTGCAGTTGGGGCCATCATCTTTCCCTCGTCACCCACTATTTTGGCTCCAGCTGCTGCTTTCATAAAGCACTGGACATACTCCTTTAAGGGCTCTCCCTCCTTTTGGCGTATCTCGACCAGCTGGTTGGCCTCAGTGGGGTGTACGCGACCCGCATAAAATTGTCCGTAAAATTCCTTCACGAACATCTCCCAGGATACTATACTAGCATGAAGGAATTTAAAGAACCATTCCTGGGCGGTGTTAGATAGTGTGGTGGGGAAGATCCTGTAGCGAGCATCGCCCGACACCTTTTGAATATTCATTTGTATCTCAAATTTGTTGACATGAGATACTGGGTCTCCGTACCCATCAAAGTTTGGCAGTACTGGCATTTTGAATTTACTGGGGGTTTTTGCCACAGAAATCCTTTGCACAAATGGAGTGCCTCTCCTCTGATCGTACTCTATGTGGGATGTTCGACTCCTAACTAGCTGCTGTACTGCCTGGTTTAGAGCATCAATTTGTGCCTGAACCGCATCTGGGATTGCTTGGGCGACCGGTGCTAGAGGAGCGTACTCATCGTGCCTCTCGCGACGGTCGTTGAGCATGTCCCTCAAATCACCATCCTTGCGCCTCTGCTCTCTAACTCCTAGCCGATCAAAGACGTTATTTTGTCGGGGTTGCCCCTTAGCATTATGGTTCGTCGGCCTATTTTCTCTAGGTGGGGGGTTTCTGTCTCCCCTCTTTCTTCATTCCTCTAACCAGCATTCCCCCTGCCAGAATCGACCTCATTATAATCATGGTCATCTCTAAACTGTGGCCGGCTATGGCGCGATTGGTTGTTCACGCTGTTTCCTCCTCGGGCTGAATTTTCCCGAGCGTCAAGGGGAGGCCTGCGCTGGTCGTAGGGTCCCCGTGCATTATTATGTCATGTGGGGGGGGGGGGGGGGGGGGGGCTGACCGCAGAGCCTGACTTGTTGTGCCTTTTGTTGGCAGAAGGATGCTGCCCCCTGCTCACTGGATTTGGCTCCTCGTTCCCTGGGCGTCTAGGACTGCGGGCGACTACCCAGCCCTATTCTTCCTCTAGCGCTAGGGATTGCCTCGACCAGCTTGAGATGGAGGCTGTTGCTCAGGATCCCGAATTGGGACATCGTCCTAAGCCACAGGTGGCTGCTCCGGCCTTTGAGGGCTTGCTGGCTAGAGCGGAGGACTTGGATTGGGAGCCCGCTGAGGTGGCGCACTCGGTGGCCGATCTAGATGAGAGGCCAGCGCAGCTTGTCCTCGAGCCAATTGAATGGGTGCTTCAAGATCGGTTGTGGCATCCCTCTGCCGATGGTCCATGTCCTCCTACCGCTCATTCAGCTCCTGGCACTGATGCTCAATCTCCCTTTATTGCAGCGCCAAGGTTTTCGCTGCATTCTCCTGATTGGCCTTTAGATTGGCCAACTCATTCTGCAATACCCCCAGTGTTGCCCTCAGCGTCTCTGAATCTAATTCCTCCTCTTCGAATTCCAAATGTGGTTCATTCTCAGCCACATTTGGAGGAGGAGGTTGAGATGATGCAGCGCCAACAGTTTGTCCAGCTCTCTTGGATGTCTTCGCCATTTGATCTTCTTAAAACTTCTTGATCAAACTCTCAACAAAAGCACCAGAATGTTGACCCTTGATTTGGCCAATGACACAAAGTCAGATTAACGACAAAGAAATAAGAAAACAATCAAGAATGGAATCAAATGGTAAAGAAATGACACAAATTATTTATAGTGGTTCGGCCCCAACAACGTGGTAACAACCTACGTCCACTTAGTGTTATTATTGATGTTGAATTCCAATGCCAAGATCAAAGAACTAAGGTTCTTGAGTTTCATAAGCCTTAGGAGAATTCCAACTTTTCAATGGATAATCACACTTATGCTCTTTCTATGAGTATTCAAGTTCAAAGTTTTGTACCTCCCTTCCTTGAGCCCTCTCATGGATATTTATAGGCTCGAGGGGGGTTACATGGGCCAATGGGTCGTAACTTTCCTTAATATCAGTGTATCAAGGAAATAAAGAAAAAACATAATAAATGTAATTATTACAAGATTGCGTATATTAAAGGAAAAAAACTGAAGCATGCGACCAGACTGGTTGCATCTAAACGCGTGATCTGATGAAGCAATAAGCATCTGGTCGATAGTCGAATAGCACCCCTTCACTTTGACGTTGCCACGTGCCAACCACGTGTAATAAATTATTGCCACGTCATCAGGAGTCATTTGTGGGTAAACAATTAACTTCGTAAACTTGTCGTGTGACATAAAGATTTAATTCTTATCTTAATAGATGATCATTTGTAGATCAGTCTAAATCCTGAGTATTCATGAACTCATGTTTGTGTTTATTGGATCTTTTGATTCACTCGTTAAGGTCTCTTAGAATAATGAGGCTAATGACTTTTATTTTGGAGATTCAATTTCATGGATGGCTGGGAACATGAATTACAATATTGGAATCCATGCTTTCCTAACGGATCGAATATTGGTTCCCTTAAGGGTTAATTCTGGAACTGAATAGTTATTGAGCTCAAATCTATAATTAGATTATAGTTAATTATTCTCTAGTGCATTAATGGTAATTAAGGATCAAGAGGTAATTAGAAGGGTAAAACAGTAATTTTGACCAGCTCTAATTAACGAACAAATAATAGAGGACATAACTACATATATTGATTATATCAATGGACTACAAGATAACACTCTGTAAATATAATTCTATAAATACTTAGAGTGCAATTCCATATTTATAGTGGAGTAATCATGGAATTAATAAATAAGATTATTAGATTAAAGAGTTTGATTAATAATTTCGTTTATTGGAGCTTCGTATTATAGGTCCATGGTCCTCAGATCATCTCTGCCTACACTGTCAAGGGTAAGGATGTCAAACGAAAGATTTGTAGAGAGAATGACTAAATTGCAAAAGAATTTATTTTCCAGGGCAAGGAAATAATTATGTGATAATTATGGGAAATTAATTAGGTGTGAATTAATTAATTATTTAAAAATATAGTTTTTATTTTGAAAAACTATAGGTTAATATTAATATTAATCTTGTTTCGATTAATATAAAGAGAGAGAATAATAAATATCTTATTTGGAATATGAAATTTATTTATTTAATTTAAAACTGATATTTTAAGATAAAGTTAATTTTTGAATTAATTAATACTTATGTTGGGATAAATATATTGTCTTAAAAGTTGATTAAATAAACAAATGAGAAAATTAGGGCAACCCTAATAGGGTTGGGCAACACACACTGTACAGTACAGTGTGTGGTGCCTAACTCAATGATTTTTATCCCTAGAATTTGAATTTTGAATTTCAAATAAGTTTTTTTAATCAGTTTTTTAATTATTCTTTTTAAATATGATTTAAATAAATAATTAAATATAAATATCAAATCAGTTTTAATTTGAATTTTAATATAATAAAGATTATTTAATTAGATTAAATAATTTTATATAAGTCTGATAGTACGTGACTTTCAAAAGTAGCTTTAATTTATTTTTATGAGATTAAAAAAATACAGACTCTCTCTCTAAAGAGATAGTTTTCTCTAAATATGAAAACTATTCGAGACCGCTTCCCTTAGTCAGACCTCTCTAGATATCATGTGTTGAGTACATCTAGAGAGTCACATAAATTAACATTTTGAATCCTACGAGTCCACACACGGTCCTTGTGTGTTTGAGAATTTGTCTGGAAGATCAAGGTGTGAGCTTTTTGATTATTGGATAGGAACATCGTTGATTTTATATAAAAAGATTCAAGGACACTTGATAGGCTACAGCAGATAATCCCTGATCTATTTTGTATGTGATTTATTATTTATATGTATATGATCTTGGCTAGTATTAATATTTATTAAAATGGGTCCATATATTCCGTTGCACACCTTTGATTTGATCATTTAATATCAATAATTGGTACCAGAGCAGTCTATACATATATATATTAAATATTGTGTGGATTTTTTACATTTGGTATATGTATGTTGATATGTATATTGAATGGATGGATATTTTTTTTAATGTATGGTTGAATGATGGATCGTTAATTATATGGTGCTATTGGGCTAGGAATTTGAGTTTCTAGATCTTGTGTAAGCCATAAAGAGCATAGGATTTTTTGTAAATTTAATTTTTGAAATATGTAATTTTAAAAAAAATCTGCACACAAGAGAAGAGGAGGGCCCGAGCCACCAGCCAAGCCAGTGGCCCGAGCCCTCCCAGCCAGCCGCACGCATCACCTGGCCTGCGGCCCTGCGCTTGCGCATCTGGTTCGCACAAGCGCACTAGCCCGCGCCCCTATGCCTGCGCGTGGTCCCGCGAACCCCCGGCTGCCACTAACTATGTGCCCCCCTGCCTGCCCGAGCCCCTCGCTTGTGCACTTGCACCATGCACTAGCCCCGTGGCCCCTGCCTGAGCCTCTACTGTGCATGCCCCTGTTGCATGCGGCTAACACCATCCCTAGCCCTTGAGGCTCCATGTGACGTCGGCCCTAGAGGTCTAGGGCACCAATATTGGTGCCCAAAAACCCTAGATCCTAATTTTGTGCAATATCTTTGATTTAATTAATTTAAAAGTTTAATTATCTTATTTTATTTTATTAGAAAAATAAATATCTTTTAGTTGTTAAGATTTTATCATAAGTTTAAATAATTATTTGAATTTGATTATTTAATTATTTAAATTCAACTAAATTAAAAAGATGACAAAAATGTTTATTTAATTAAAAGTAAGTTTTAATTAAATAAATTAATTAGAAATTGTGTTTCTAATTAATAGGATGGGCAGAACAAAGTTCCTAAAGATTTGCAAAATGCCTAAAGGAGAGAAGAATCATTCTTGGAGAGTCTTGAAAGCTACATAGGCTTAGATTGCTATTTTATTTCTAATTTTTCCAAGGGTTGTAAATTTTAGAAATACCTAATAGTACCCGGTTCATCATTTATTGTTTATTTATTTATTGTATTTATTTAAATAAATGTTCATTGATGTTTGATTGATAACATGATCATGCATTAGTCAATTATATGACATTCATGAAACCCCACGCAGTTTCTCATTAATCATGCATCTTTTTAGAAACATGATTATTTAGGATTGTCCTATTTGTTTATAGGAATTGTTTTGGAGAAATTAATTGCAAGCAAACTACTAAGTATTCAATTAGTTAAAATTTGGTAACTGACACCATAATAAAGGAAATAGATTTTATAGGCCAACCAACTTTATGTAAAAAGCGGTTTTAGTAAAGTTAGATGAATGTAATGGGTAATTATCTAGATGACATTAATTATAGAAACAGACTCTTTTATAATTATAAATGTATTTTATAATTAATTACATTCATAGGGTTATTAATAAACTAGTAATTAATTTAGAATTAATTGATTAGTTTAATAAAACACAATTAACCCAAAATAGTAAGTGGGAGAAGGTGAACATCTCAATGTGACTTATGGTCTCCATTATTAGTACAACACCGCAACTTTGTTTCCGTCCCCCTAAGGAAAGTTTCTAGACATATTAATACCAAGATTGACTTCTTAAGAATATAGGAAGGAGTGATGTATTTTAGGCTTGACCGACCCTAAGGCGGCACTCTCTAAGTTAAGTCATGAATTCTGAAATAAGGGGTTACACTTACAAATATGCAATTAAGCTTTTGTGGTGGATAATTGCATCTTGACCAAACCAGCAATACTTTATATTTAAAATAGAAAATAAAGAGTTATTTTAAGCTTTAAATTATAAAGATAAGATTTTCTTACAAGCTATCTGAATTTTACTTGATCGACTCTAAGGCGACACTTTATTTGTTGGGTAGTTTTATCGTGGAATAGTAAATATTTATTTATGTGTTTTAATTGTTGCATTCATGCATCATGTTTACTTTCCAAAAAGAATTGGTATTTTTCAAATGTTAATATTATTGTATTTTATTTATTTTAGTAATGTCGAATGGTGGCAATCCAATAACTGCTTTACTTTCACTTGAAAAACTTAATGGTAATAATTTTATAAGATGGAAATCAAACCTTAATCTTATGTTAATCTGCGAGAACCATAAATTTTTCCTAACTGAGGAATGTCTTGAAGAGCCCGCTGCCACTACCCCGGAGAATGTTCAGGACAAGTATGATGCCTGGATTCAATCCAATAATAAGGCAAAGTGTTACATGCTTGTGAGCATGAATGATGTTCTGAGAACAAAGCATGAACCCATGGAAACTGCATTTGAGATAATGGATTCTCTGCAGGCCATGTTTGGGCAGCAATTTGATCAAAGTAGACATGAGGCTACTAGAACCTGCATGACTACTAAGATGAAGAAAGGTATTTCTATATGTGAACATGTCTTTCACATGATTAACGTGATGCATGAAACAGGAAATACATGAGGTCATCATTGATGAGCGCACACAAGTAAGCATCATACTGGAATCGCTCATTCCTGCCTTTTATGCGTTCACAACCAACTATATTATGAATAAGTTGGAATTCAACATGACCCAGTTGTTGAATGAATTGCAGAAATTTGAGTCTCTTAGCAAATCCATTACCAAAGAGACAGGGGAAAATGTGGTAGAGGAGAAACCTTCAAACTCTGAGGAGAAATCCAAGATGAGAAAGAAGAACAACGATAAGGACAAAGTAAAAGGCAAGAAATCCAAGAAAAGCAAGATGGCACCAAAAGCCAAGGAGAAAAAGAATAATAACAACTTCAAGAAGAAAGAACCAAAAGGAAAATGTTTCCACTGTGGAGTTGAGGATCACTGGAAGAGAAACTGTAAGAAGTATCTCTCTGAGCTTGAAAAGAAATGTAAATATGATTTACTTGTACTTGAAGCTTGTGTAATGGAAGATGATATATCATCCTGAGTTTTAGATTTAGAAGCCACTAACCATATTTGTTCTTCTAAGCAGATACTTGAGTCATCAAGGGAGCTGGCAGATGGCGAGGTGACCATTCGAGTTGGAAGTGGAGTGCTCATTTCAGAAAGAGCAAAGGGAACAATCCATTTAATTTTTGGGAACAATTATCTTGTTTTGAACAATATTTATTTTATTCCTGGATTTTCTTGAGATTTAGTTTCTTTATCTTATGTTGTATGAACAATTTTTTATATTTCTTTTAGTAATAATGCGATTATTATTTCAGAGAATGGTTTCAAAATATGTCAAGCAGAACATAATAACGGACTGTATATGCTCAAACCAAATGAATAAAGGCTTAATAATTCATAATTATCTAAAATAACAAAACCTAAAGGGAACAAAAGACAAAAAGTTTCAAACGAGGATGACACACATCTTTAGTATCTTAGACTTGGTCATATGGGTCTAGACAGGATAAACTGGTTAACAAAAGATGGACCTTTGAGAGAACTAAGAGTTGGAACTCTTCCGGTTTGTGAATCTTGTCTAGAAGGAAAAATGACCAAACGTCTTTTCTTAGTGAAAGGAAATAGAGCCAAAGAACCTTTGGAGCTTGTACACAATGATGTCTGTGGTCCAATCAATGTGCAAACAAGGTGTTGTATACAAGATGCGAGTGATCTAGATTCGGATTACTGATGTGGATAGACATCTTAGTAAAGGTATTGTATATAATAGAGATTATATATGATATGATTGATAAAAATTGATTATCTTTATAAACTTCCCGTTTGACATAAAGATTTAATTCTTATCATAATAGATGATCATTTGTAGATCAGTCTAAATCCTGAGTATTCATGAACTCATGTTTGTGTTTATTGGATCTTTTGATTCACTCGTTAAGGTCTCTTAGAATAATGAGACTAATGACTTTTTTTTTTAGATTCAATATCATGGATGGATGGGAACATGAAATACAATATTGGAATCCATGCTTTCCTAAGGGATCGAATATTGCTTCCCTTAAGGGTTAATTTTGGAACTGAATGATTATTGAGCTCAAATCTATAATTAGATTATAGTTAATTATTTGCTAGTGAATTAATGTTACTTAAGGATCAAGAGGTAATTAGAAGGGTAAAACGGTCATTTTTGATCAACTCTAATTATCGAACCAATAATGGAGGACAGAACTACATATATTGATTATATCAATGGACTACAAGATAAAACTCTGTAAATATAATTCTATAAATACTTACAGTGCAATTCCATATTTATAGTGGAGTAATCATGGAATTAATAAATAAGATTATTATATTAAGGAGTTTGATTAATAATTTAGTTTATTGGAGCTTTGTATTATAGGTCCATGGCCCCCAGATCATCTCTGCCTACACTGTCAAGGGTAAGGATGTCAAAAGAAAGATTTGTAGAGAGAATGACTAAATTGCAAAGGAATTAATTTTCTAGGGCTGTGAATTAATTAATTATTTAACTATATAGTTTTTATTTTGAAAAACTATAGGTTAAAATTAATATTATTCTTGTTTGGATTAATATAAAGAGAGAGAATAATAAATATCTTATTTAGAATATGATATTTATTTATTTAATTAAAAACTGATATTTTAGGATAAAGTTAATTTTGAATTAACTGATATTTATGTTGGGATAAATATATGGTCTTAACAGTTGATTAAATAAACAAATGAGAAAATTAGGGAAACCCTAATAGGGTTGGGTGACAAACACTGTACAATACAGTGTATGGCGCCTAACTCAAGGATTTTTATCCTTGAGATTTGAATTTCAAATAAGTTTGTATAATCAATTATTTAATTATTCTTTTTAAATATGATTTGAATAAATAGTTAAATATAAATATCAGATCAGTTTTAATTTGAATTTGAATTTTAATAAAATAAAGATTATTTAATTAGATTAACTAATTTTATATAAGTCTGATAGTACGTGACTTTCAAAAGTAGCTTTAATTTATTTTTATGAGATTAAAAAAAATACAGACTCTCTCTCTAAAGCGATAGTTTTCTCTAAAGCTGAAAACTCTTCTAAACCTCTTCTCTCAGTCAAACCTCTCTAGATCTCATGTGTTGAGTACATCTAGAGAGTCACATAAATCAACCTATTGAATCCTACGTGCCCACACATGTCCTTGTGTGTTTGAGGATTGGTCTGGAAGATCAAGGTGTGAGCTTTCAAATTATTGGATAGGATGATCTTTGATTTTATACAAAAAGATTCAAGAACTCTTGATAGACTACAAGAGGTAATCCCTGATTTTGTATGTGATTTAATGTTTATATATGTATATGATCCTCGCTGGTATTAATATTTATTAAAATGGGTCCATATATTCCGCTGCACACCTTTGATTTGATCATTTAATAACAACATTTTATTCCTTCTATTCCCTTATATTAAATTGCTTCTATTTTTTTATTTGAATGCTATGATTCTTGTAAAATCTTGTTTAGATGGCAACTAATTAGGATTTTGCATTTTTCTACTATCACCTTAGTCTTGTTATTTAATTAATAGGTTAGGATTCTAAGTAGATTGATAAATTTCAATTAGGTATTGTGACATGTATTTTAATTGTGATGAATAATAGAACCTAGGTTAAATGAATTGCATGCTTAATGAATTTGTTGCCTAGATTAACTTGTCCATTGAATGCAATGCATTTCCTGGATTAAATAGACTGCAAGCTTAATGGGTTTATTGCTTGGTAAAAAAGATTAATTAAGAGCGCTTAGATTTAATTAATTACAATAGGGAAACTTGGATAATTGACTACTTAAATGTTATCTGCGAGGTTAATAGTTTAATTGGGAAAAGGGAATATTATTTGTCATTGTTGATAGATTGATTGTTGAAGGTGGAGAATAATTCTGAACTGTTGTCTAAAATTGTATTATCCATTGTCTTTTGTTTTTTACTTTATTTTATGTTATTAAATCTTGAAACAAAATTCCCCATTTAACTCTTGTTTTAATTTTGAATGATAAATTGAATAATTGTCCTGGTGGGTTCGACCCTTACTACCACTTTACTAATAACTTAGTGAGTAATAAGAAATAAATATATTTAAATTTGATATTGCATACAACATGCATCAAATCTTTGGCGTCGTTGCCGGGGACTATTTTATTTAATTTGTTATTCATTTATTTTTCTTTTTACTAACTTGGTCTATTAGTTGTGGTTGATGTTTTCAAAGCTTTCATAAAACTTGGTTTGAGACATGGAAATATATTATCATCACTGTTATGATCCACAAATGAATAGATATGGCCCGTATTCTAATAATTACAATTCACAATGGGAGGAATATTCTTATACTTTCTATGATGGAAATCAATATGTTGAGCCGAATTACCACTCTCCATCATAATATAATAAGTTTATGCCACAATATTCAAATCCATCAATTCGAGATCTCATCAATGCATTGAATGCCAGCGATCTCCAACTTCAACATATGTCATAGCAGACTTACATGTCTCATCCTCAAGAACATCCTACAGGAATGAAACAAGATTATGAACCATCAATTTCAAATATGCTTAAAACATTGGTGGATTCAAATATAAAGACCCAAGTAATTCTTCAGAGTAATCTGAAATCTTTTCAAAATTTAGAGAGTAATATGGGACAAATTGCTACATCATTGAGTAATCTTGAGGTTGAGAATTTTGGAGAATTATCCACATAATTAGAGATTAATTTAATAGGGAATGATGATACCCTAACTCTCCAAAGTGGTAAAACATTTTATCCAATTCCAACTCAAGAAGTAAAAAATTCAACCCTAGAAGGATCCTCTCCACAGGAGGTTTACACTCCCACTTCAGTTGGTCCATCATTACAGAAAAAGTCATACAAATTGTAACGCCCAAAATTTGCTAATAAGGCTTAGTGCCTTGATTAGCGTGCTAGGAGGGCAATAATTGATTTAATTGTATTATTACGTGATTAATTGTGATATATATGTCTCAGTACGTGATTACTCAAATTATATTATTATATGACTAGATATTCATGTTTAGGTGAGTTAAATATGCATGTGGGCCCATTCGTGTTGTTAAGGGCATATTTGTAATTTTGTCCTGTTAAGGGCATAAATGTAAAGTATGTGTGTGTTATGATTGATACCACAGTATTGTGGATATATATTTGAGATTTGTGATCCAAGGCGGTCCTAGGGAGGGGATTATCTGAGTAGTCGCAACAGGGTCAAATACCCGGCTCGGGGTAAGCCTAGGGGTATTTTGGGAATGTAGTACATATTCGGGGTTATCAGGTAACGGGTAGCTATTTAGCAATTATTTGGGTATGAGGAGATCAATTGGGGATTTATAGGACTACTCGAGGAATTAGCTGGAATGTGGCAAATGACGGGATTGCCCTTGAAGGCGTTAAGTGGCTAAGGGTTAACCTAAGGATGTTTTATTCATTTTAAAGCTAAGGGTAGACTTGGGGTAGACTCTAGAAATCAGTAGAATACTGAGGAAGGAAGGAAAAAAAAACAACTTCAGCTCATTCTCTCTCTGTCACGTTTCTCTCTCTTTCTTGGTGGCTTGGAAGGGTTTTGGGAAGTTTTGAAGGAAAGGCTCTGAATTTGGGGCTGGGAATTGAGAAATGAGGCTGGGAACTTGGGGAGAACGAGATAGGAAGAAGTTTGAGATAGCTGAGGATCGAAATCATTGTTGAGGTAAGCTTAAATCCTGTTTTGATTCAAGTATTTGGCTAAGTTATGGGTATTAGCTTAGGTCTGAGTTTTTAGGATATTAAGTGGTGATTGTTGTGTTTTAGAAGCTTTGGGTTGTTATTTATTTCTTAGTTTGAGTTGCTGGTGTAATTCTGTGGTTAAATTGGGATAGGAATCGAGTTTAGGGTGGATTAGGAAGGATTTGCAATTTCTGAAATCGTAGGAAATTCTGGTTTTGCAGGGTTGCGTTGCGACGCTGTTCTTGAGCGTCGCGGCTCGCATGAACTCAAAGGCCTTGGGGAATCGTTGAATCGCCTTAGCATCACGGCTCTGGGCAGGGCACACTGCGGCACATGTCCAAAGAAATTGAGGGTTGAGCTTTATGACTTGTAGAGGGTTGTGGCTCTAATTGGCAGCGTCGCGGCTTTAATTAAGGGCGCCGCAGCACAAATGGAGGTTTTTGGCCAGATTAGGGCTTTAAGCTCGGAAACTTAATTTTAAGGGCTCGGGAAGGATTCTACTACCCGGATTAGTAGAATTCATGGTCCCAAAGACTATTTTATTATTCCGAAGCTTTAAAATCGATCTAGATTGTGATGGTTATGTACTATTACATTGTGACTAGGTTTTACCGCTAAAGCTCGAACTTAGGGATCGTGCTCGGGATCACCTGATATTTTCAGCTCAGGACTCAAGTAAGAAAACTATTTGTGCCCGTAGAGCAGGGCATATCCCGATTGTCTGTGTTTAATGTTATGTTTGAATATTTACAATTGTTATGTCATGTTTGTGTGATTATGACTGACCGGCGAAGGCCGAAAACGGCAACAAACATGCTGAATGCAGACTTCCATGGCATGGCCATCTAGGGTGTTGTACTAACCCGTTCGGTGAAGACCGTGAACCCGGTGCCTGGTAATGCACTGTGGTCGGCATAGACCGCTATGTGAATAGTCTGATGAATCTGTTTAAAGTTATGTATTTACTAGAATGAATTGTTATATATTCAATGTGTGTGGAGTTTTCTTGCTGAGCCTTGGTTCACGGGTGCTCTATGCTCCAGGTAAGGGCAAGGGAAAGGCCAACCAAGCATGAGTTGGAGGGCATGGAGCGATGCATGCATGTTTGGGCTACCTGGCCGCCATGGCTGGGGTTGTTTTGAGGAACGCATTATATATATTTGATTTTGTCACCTAGGTCGACTGTGCATTAACTTTTGAGTTGTAAATACTTTCTAAACAATATTTTGGGATCCAAATGTAACACTTTTATAATTTAAATGAATGTCCAAACCTTTTCTCTTAGAGTTTCATTAATTGAGTTTTTATTTAATTTAATCATACTTTTGGGCTAAAACCTCGATTAGCGAGCTAATGACACATTTTAAAATCAAATGGCAATGGCTCTAGGGTAGTAGGGCGTTACACAAACCAAATGTCACAACCTATGTATCTTTTTCGCCCTTCCCGAGCAAATTGAAAAAGTCTAACAAATAGGATGCCAACAAGGAACTAATTAAAACTTTTCACAAAGTAGAGGTTCGAATTCCACTCACGAATGCATTCAAACAAGTACCTCGCTATGTTAACTTCTTGAAAGAGTTGCGTACTAATAGAAGAAAGCTGAGAAGTGATAAAAAAAAAAGTGTGGGGGAGAATGTTTTTGCTATTCTTCAAAGGAAGTTGTTACCCCAGTGTCAAGACCTTGGTATGTTTACAAATCAATGCATCATCAGTAAAACTAGATTCGACCATTGTATGCTAGATTTAGGAGCACCTATTAATGTTATGTTTTATTCTATTTTTGCTTCTTAAAATCTAGGGTTATTAAAAGAAACTTGTGTTATTATTCGATTGGTTGATCGCACTAATATTTATTCCCTAAGGGTAGTTGAAGATGTTTTGGTGTATGTTCAATTTAGGAGGCCATTCCGACTTATTACAAGTACAAAGATGGATGTCAAAGTATGGGCACTTACAATGAAATTTGATGGTGAAGTTATCCAGTTTTATATGTTGAATTCTATTGATAAGTACAAGAGGAAGAAGGTTTTGTTAAATGACCCACCATAACAATTATGACCACATCATTCAGTCGAGCTAACAACGTTAAACAAAGCAAACTTGTGGGAGTTTTTCTTACCCTTATCTTTTTATTTTGCATTGATTTTTTATTTAGTATATGCCTTGAGGACAATGCTAAAATTAAGTGTGGGGGAAGGGAAAACTGCCTGTTTTATTTTTATTTGTCATTTTTTTAGCTATTGTTTGTGTTTGTGTTGTTTAGTTGCTTCTAGTATCATTTTTTAAAATTGTTAGTTTGATTTTAGGTTGTCATAAGCATGGTTATGTTAAAAATTATCTGTCAATGATAAAACTTATGATTGAGATAAGAATATGTCTAGGAACTTGATGAATTCTGCATGAATTGTGTGCTTTACTCTTGTGTGGTTGTTACTTAAGCTTGGTCTTCGATTTTTAAACATAATGTGTGTACAATTAGATTAACCTTTTTACTATTGTTTGGAGATATTTATGCATGCTATTACTTATATATAGTCTCGACCACTCTAGAAATCGTTGATAAATTATTTGAGGAGAAATAATAAGTACACGTGATTAGGAAGATGATTAATGCATGTTATTTGGATCATTTGAGCCTTTCAAGCCTACCTATGATATCTAATTCCCTAGTATCCCATTTTTGAGCTATAATGACTAATGTTTTTATTCTATGAATCCAATATCTAAGCCTTTGTAGCTTGAAATTTTTATCTCTTTTTGTGACCCATTACACCATAGTTTTATATGATTGTTTGATTTGGTGGGTTGGGTTATGGATTGTAAGAAGGGGAAGTTGTATTGGTT
Source organism: Humulus lupulus (assembly GCF_963169125.1). Taxonomy (NCBI): domain Eukaryota; kingdom Viridiplantae; phylum Streptophyta; class Magnoliopsida; order Rosales; family Cannabaceae; genus Humulus; species Humulus lupulus. The sequence continues at coordinate 141,424,171 of NC_084793.1, forward strand.
TGTTGGATTATAATGTGAAAGTATATGATCTACTATTTCTTCAAATGAGTTGAATTGAAAAGAAAAAAAAATTGCACTAAGAAATATTGAAAAAAAAAGGAAGAGGTTTTGCAAACGTAAAATTGTGGGGGAAATAGTAAGATCAGTGTGGAAAGAAAAAATGGAAAGATTATGTATTTTCTTGAATTGTATGAGAAATTGGTGGGAAGATCTAGAGAATAAAATTACTATAGGTTACGGTGTGATTTAAACGTAAATATTTCTTTTTCATCTACCTTTATCCTTAGCCTTACATTACAAGATTATAAAGACCTTTTGATTCTTGATTATGTGTGTTTACATTAGTGGAGAGTAATTGGTTAATGTCTATGGAGTGGATGTTTTTCATGAAAATACTTACTTTATAAGAGACTTTAAAACATACTTTGGCATGTATAAATTGATTCGAATGTTTGTGTTTTGGTAAGTTTGATAGGGCATATCATAAAGAGATCAAGTTTAAGTGGTGACTAGGCATTGAGTTAAAATTCTGAGGAATGTGGAATTCATATTTTTTCCATGACTTATTTGTTTGATCAATTTTTGAGATAACTAGCGCTTTCAAAAAAACCATTGCTTATGTGTTTAGTTTTTATTTTGTTTTCCCGAGGACAAGCAAATGTCAAGTGTAGGGGAATTTGATAAGTGTAACACCCTGGATAACCAAGACTATTACACTGTGTATTAGAAATAGTGCAAGACTTGCTAATTAAGTCATTTTGAGTAAAAATGTGATCCTAAAGTCATAATCAGGTTAGGGTTAAAAGATTTTGATCATAAACGGTTAATTTCCATTCAAATAGATGTTTTGGTACATGGGATCCCAAAAATAGGGTTTAAAAGACAGTTTATAAACTCTCAAAAGTTATATACAATCAGTGGCCACTCTAATGGCAAAATACAAGTTTTAGGCTCTGTCCATGTACAATCCCTCAGTCGTGGCAAACGAGTAGTTGACAATGTACACCTCGCCCCCAAAGCTCTCCAACTCATGGTTGGTCCAGCTTACCCTTGCCTTTACCTGGACCACGTAGCACCCGTGAGCCAAGGGACAACAAGAAAACCATAGCAATAACACATAATCAATGGTGATAATCAATTAATTAACCAAACAGACAACCAGATATTCAACAAGCCATAACATCAAGATAACAACAGTAAACATTTAAATTCAACAATTCATCTCAATCAACATGCAATACTCGGGGTCAACGCCCTTAGGCCGCACCCTCTGTTTAATCCACCGACTCCGGCTCGCTTAGGTCGAGTCCAGTGTTTATCTAGTTGACCCCGGCTCATAGTGGCCGAGCCACATCCTATGCGCAAATTATCATCCCTGGCTCTCTTAGGTCATTTATCACAATCATACAACATATGTATTCAAATACAGGGAATCTCAGTCCCAACACGCCCACACAAGGGTGTAGTTTTCTTAACTTTAATTCCAAGCGGAGAAAATTGAATGGTTCTGAGCACGATCCTTAGTCTCGAGCCTTGGCGATAAACCTAGTCACAGTGTCCAATGGGTTATTGTTAACTTCCAATTAAAATAAATACTTAGGAGACAGAAACTAGCCTCAGGGACCTCAATTTCTACTAAACCAGGTAGTAGAAATTGTCCCGAGCGCCTAGGTTCAAACCCTCGAGCCTTACCAATTCTAGAAACAATTCTAAGGCCAAAATCCCCAAGCGGGTCATGACTTGGCTTAGTGGGTTGCGACTTGCCCTCAAGCCAGAGAGCAAGTATCCAAGCCAAAGGGGAGACGGGCCACGATTTGCCCCTTAGGGACGTGGCGCACCCCTAAGTCAGATGCCAACCCAGGCCCTTCTGGGTAGGGGTGTTCATAAAACCGCCCACACCGCACAAACCACCTACACCGCACCACACCACACTGCAATTTACGGTTTAGAACCCTTCACGGTGCTATTGCGGGTTGTATTTTTGCCAAATCGCACGGTGCGGTGCGGTTTGCGGTTTTAAATTTTATAAATGTGGTTCAAACCTCACCGCACCGTATCATTATATATATTAACTTTTTTATATTATTTTTTTCAATTTTACTACATTTAAAGTTAATGCATAAATATTTATATAGTATAATATAATATACACTATCTAGAAAAAAAAAATGTTTCATAGGATGCTAACACATATTCTACTTCAATCTAAAGATATTCCTCATTAATTAAAATAATATTTACTTTTATATTACATTTTTTCTTTGTTATTAGTTTGTTATATTTTTATTATTTTGCTTAAAGTTTATTAGCTTGTTGTATATTTAATTATTTTGTTAAACACTCTATGGTTATGAGATTTATTATGAATCTTTCTTAATTATAATATTTAATTGTTAAATTATTTGGCGATAGGTATAAACCGCCCACACCGCACCGCACCACACCGCATTTTTGTGGTGCAGTTTATGCGGTTTGAGGTCTATGCGGTGCGGGTTGCGGTTTGGAAAATTGTTCAAACCGCATATGCAGTGTGGTGCAAAAAATTAGAGAAAAACCGCACCACCCGCACCACGAACACCCCTACTTCTGGGCACACGTGTTACGGCACCCCAGAGCTGGGTCGCGGCGTGCCCTCTTCGAACCCAGAAATTTTGGGTTCTCTCCACCTTTTCCAGCCAATTTCCCTCAAAACTCAAATCCAATAAGCCTCCCAATTGGAACCAAACCGAACCACGAGTTCAAGATTAAATCACATACATTAAACATAAAATTCCTAACAATTATACTAGAATCAATACCCCAACTCAGTAGCAATTCACACTCTCAATAGCACCCAAATTCAACTCAGAACTAACTAACAAAACCAAACCTTAAGCAAGCTTAATCCTAAACATAGTTCCAACATAATTCAGAGATTCTAACCATAATTCTTACCTTAAGTGGCCACCAAATTCCTTCACAATTTCTCTGAGTATTCCAATCGTGAGAGAGAGATGAGTGAGAGAGCTGAAACCTCCTTCACTTTCTAATTACCTCTACTTCCTAAGTTTTTGAGTATATCCCTTAGTTTCTAAGCAAAAGACCTTGTTAACCTCCTAACTTACTAATCTTCCAAGGGTACTTAAAGGGTAATATATTCATTTCGCTCCCAATTCCCGCTAATTCCTCGAGTCTTCCTATCATTAACCAATTAATCCCTTCATCCCATTTAGTTACCAATTATTTATTCAATATCTAATAATTCCCAAGATATTCTCTAAATTCCCAAAATAATACCCCTAGGCCCCACCCGAGCCGGGTATTAGTCCCCGCTGTGACTATTTCGCTAATCCGCTCACTAGGACCGTCTCAAGCCATATGCTACAAATATATCCACATAATAATGTGGTCTCAACAATTTATCACATATAGTCACATTTATGCCCTCCTTATAAGCTATAAAAGGGCCCACATGCATATCTAATACTCACAAACATGCATGTCACATAGCAACATAATCATGCATGCCACATAATCATGCATTTAATCATTTTATCACACATATACCAATTATGTCCTTCGGGCACGCTAATCAAGGCCCTTAAGCCTTATTAGCAATTTTGGGTCGTTACAACTATCCCCTCCCACTAAGAATTTCATCCTCGAAATTTACCTGAATAACTCGTGATATTGATCCCGCGTTGTTGACTCAAGCTCCCAGGTTGCTTACTCAACCCTGCTATTCCTCCATAACACTTTAACTCGAGGAATTGTCTTATTCTGTAGAACCTTGTCTTTCTTGTCTAAGACCTGAACTAGTCGCTCCTCATAAGACAAATCTGTTTGCAGTTCTAAGTCTTCATATTTCAACACATGAGTCGTATCTGAGACGTACTTTCAAAGAAGAGAAATGTGGAATACATCATGAACTCCCGACAATGATGGTGGCAGTGCCAATCTATAGGCCACCTGCCCAATCCTCTCCAGGATTTCAAAAGGCCCAATGAATCTAGGGCTCAGCTTGCCCTTCTTCCCAAACCTTTTCACCCCTTGAAGTGGTGAGACTCGCAGAAACACGTGGTCCCCTACCTGGAACTCCACGTCCCTACGCTTAGGATCAGTGTAGCTTTTCTATCTACTCTACGAAGCAAGCATTTGAGCTTGGAACTTCTCGATAACCTCATTAGTCTTCTGAACCACCTCCAGTCCCAAATACTTTCTTTCACCCATCTCATCCCAATGGGTGATCTACACCTCCTCCCATATAACATCTCATACGGAGCCACTCCAATCGGTTATTGATAACTGTTGTTATATGAAAACTCAATCAACGGGAGATACTTACTCCAAGACCCGACAAAGTCTTTCACGCATGCTCTGAGCATGTCCTCTAGTTCCTGAATCGTCCTCTCAGACTGACCACCAGTCTGAGGATGAAAGGTCTTGCTGAACTTCAACTGAGTCCCCATAGCCTTCTCCAATCCACCCCAAAACTTGGAGGTAAAGACAGGATCTCGGCCTGATACTATAAACTTAGGAACCCCATGGAGGCGTATGATCTCCCTCACATACAGCTCCGCATATTGATCCACAGTATAAGTCATCTTCACTGGCAGAAAGTGAGCTGGCTTGGTGTATCTGTTTACTATCACCCACACTGAGTCATGCAACCCCACTGTCCTGGGTAAACCCTCCCACAAAATCCATCGTAATATCCTCCCATTTACACTCGGGAATACCCAAAGGTTGTAGCAATCCCGTTGATCGCTGATGCTCAGCCTTCACCTACTAACAGGTCAAACACCTAGACAAATATTCCACCACATCCTCTTCATCTCAGGCCACCAATACAACGTCTGTAGATCCCGATACATCTTCGTGGTGCCTGGATGGAGTGAGTATGGTGTAGTATGGGATTAATAAAGTATCTCTCGCCTAATCCGCCTATCATTTGGGACACAGATCCGATCCTTATATCACAATAATCAAGTCTCTGAAATAGAATAGTCCTTGGCTACTCCAGCTAAGACCTTCCCTCTAACTTCCTGCAACTATGCATCCACCATCTAACCCTCTTTAATCTGCTCTAACAAGGTCAATCCTAAGGTAATATTGGCTAACCGGCCCACAACTAGTTCTATCCTCACTCTAGACATCTTCTCTGCCAAATTTCTCGATATCTGAGCAGAGCTAAACAACTCTCCTGGGCCCCTCCAGCTCAACGCATCTGCCACAACATTGGCTTTCCCTGGGTGGTAAAGGATGTCATAATCATAGTCCTTTACCAACTCCAGCCAATGCCTCTGCCTCATGTTCAGATCCTTCTGGGTGAAGAAGTACTTCAAACTCTTGTGATCAGTGTATATCTCACACTTCTCTCCATACAGATAATGTCACCACACCTTCAGTGCGAATGACATCGCTGCCAATTCCAGATCATGGGTAGGGTACCACTGTTCATATTCCTTCAGCTGTCGTGATGCATAAGCGATAACCTTCTCATTCTGCATCAACACACATCCCAAACCCAACCTCGATGTGTCACAATATACCACAAACTTCCCTCCATCCGAAGGGAGACTCAACACAGGTGTTGTAATCAATCGCCGCTTCAATTCCTAGAAGCTATTCTCAAACTTGTGTGACCAGATGAACTTTAGATTCTTTTGTGTCAATTCTTTCATCGGTGCAGCAATCTTCGAAAGACCCTTCCATGAACTGCCTATAATATCCTTCTAATCCGAGGAAGCTCCTAACCTCTGAGGTGTTCCTCGGCCTCGGCCAATCTCTCACTGCCTCCACCTTAGCTGGATCCACCTTAATCCCATCTTCACCAAAAATATGTCCAGGGAATGCCACTTCTTATAGCCAAAACTCACACTTCTTAAATTTGGCATACAACCGGCGCTCCCTCAACCTCTGCAAGACCTGTCGAAGATGTTGTTCATGCTCTGCCTCTGAACTGGAGTACACTAGGATGTCATCGATGAAGACAATCACAAACTGATCCAAGAAGTCCTTGAACACCCTGTTCATCAAATCCATAAATGTTGCTCGGGCATTGGTCAAACCAAACGACATGACCAGGAACTCATAATACCCATACCTCGTTCGGAAGGTCGTCTTTTGTGTATCCTCGTCCTTGATCCTCAGTTAGTGATAACCAGATCGAAGATCAATCTTCGAGAACACCGTCTTTCCCTGCAGCTGATCAAAGAATTCATCGATCTTTGGTAAGGGGTACTTATTCTTGATGGTCAACTTGTTCAACTCCCTGTAGTCTATACACATCCTCAGAGTCCTGTCCTTCTTCTTCACAAATAAAACTAGAGTATCCCATGGTGAGTAGCTAGGCCTGATCAGCCCCAAAATCAAGAAGCTCCTGTAACTATATCTTCAATTCCTTCGGTTCCGCTGGAGCCATCCTATATGGTGCTCAAGACACTGGCTCAATCTAGCTCAATATCAAGTTGAATCTCTCTGTGTGGCGGTAGTCCAAGTAAATCCTCATGGAACACATCCAAGAACTCACGAACTAATCTGATTTCTCCCGGCTCTGCTAGCAAAACTTTGGTAGTATCCACCACACAAGCTAGGAAACCTATACAACCTCCCTGTAATAGGTCTCTAGCTCTCAATGCTGATGTCATAGGTATATGTGGTCTCTGCACTGCACCCACGAAAACAAAGGGATCCTCTCCCTCAAGCTCAAAGGTCACCATCTTCTTCCTGCAATCAATGGTAGCCCCATACCAAACCAGCCAATCCATCCCAAGAATCATGTCAAAATCCTCTATACCAAACTCAATCAAGTCTACTGATAGTTCCCTACCATCAACCATCACTGGCAGTGTTCTAATCCACCTCCTAGATACCACCAGTTCCCATGTGGGCAGTATAATCCCAAACCCCGCAGTATAATACTCACTAGGTCTACACAATCTATCAATCACCTTACTAGAAACAAAAGAATGTGTAGCACCAGATTCAATCAATACAGTAAATGGAGAGCCAGTGCTAGAAAGCTGACCTGTCACCACTGAGGGACTAGCCTTGGCCTTTGCCTGCGTCAAGGTGAACACTCGAGCTGGAGTCAAGGTGTCCACCTTCCCTGCTTCCTCTTTCTTCACTGTTGGGTAGTCCTTCTTGAGGTGTCCCACCACACGACATATATAACAGGCCTTTGCCCGGATGGCATCTTCTGCAACCTCATGCACTCTGGGTAGCTTCTCCATGTCTCACTGCCTCCCTGACGGCAACCCTAAGCACCCTGACCCCTCCTATCAGGACCAGCAGCGGTCAAAGTGTCAGGTGTAACACCTTGGTTACTCCAAGACCATTAATGTGGACTTTAAACATTGCTTAACTCGCTAAATGAGTCATTTGGTTATAAACGTGCATCTAGGTGTTATTAATAGGCTAAGGTGAAAAAATCTTGATCAAAAGGGATGGGTATATTTTATTTAAAACATAAAACTATACATGGGCCCATGAAAGTGTTTATAAAGTTATTTACAATCCAAAATGGTCATTACAGTGTCAAAATTACAACTCGCCGACCTAAGCAGCAAAAATAAGGTTAACCCCTAGTTCCTCTAAGAAAACACCTTGGCTGTGGTGGTCAAGCGGCCGCATATGTACACATCACCACCTAAGCTCTCCACTCAAGGTTGGGTGAGCTTTTCTTTCCCCTTACCTGCACCACATACCACCCGGGAACCAAAGCTCAGCAAGAAAACTTATTACTGCATGTATACAATATCTATAAATGATTATGGTAATCATTCTTGAGCTTGCAGCCCAATCAGATAAGTGAGTTATGAGTCATGAACTTAGGCTCTACACCCTAAGCCATTTGACATTACGATCATCTGAGCCTTTTTGGTTCTGGCTCTAAGTAACTAGCCTTTAGACTAGACAAGCGCTTTGGTTTTCATCGAACTTAAGGTCGGTCAAGCATTTCATGCTTATGTTGATTAGATCTAATATTTTCAGCTAACATTAAACACACTAATACCATTCTTGACTCATAAGCCAATACCATACGACCAGTGCTCAGTACTACTGCCGAACTTGACTAATAAGTCACAACTTCACAATCAATACTGACACCATTGTCATTTCCTAACTCATATGTCAGTGTCATACACAGATAACCAAAGCTGCTATGCATTTACTATGCAATCAATGTCAATATATAGAGCACTCAACATGCTTCATCAATAACCATGCATGTCACATACTGGGTGCAGTTTTCTTACCTTTGGTTTGAACGTGAAATAATAAAATAACAACCCTTGAGAACAATCAATCCTTTGGTCCCTTAGCAGTCACCTAGTCATAACAAAATATGAAATCCCATTAATAAAATAAATAATAAAAGGTCAAAATCTAAAACCTCGCTCTCGGGACCTCGAATCGTACTAAAACGGTTAGTAGATTCGATCCTGAGCCTTGGGAAATAAAACCCCGAGCCTAAACCCTTGAAAACTCCTCACTGGCACAAAAGGAAAGGCGGGTTGCGACTTGTCCTAGTGAGTCGCGGCATGCCCCTAAGTCAGAGAGCAATCTGCCTGGGGTACCAGGGGCTGACCGTGACTTGCCTGGGCCAAGTCGCGACTTAACCCCACGAACACAGCTCCCTTGCCATTTTCTCCATTGAAACCAACCAAAAACCTTCACCAATCAACCTAGAAATCTCACCCAAGCATTACCACAACTTATCCATCTCTCAACCAACAAAACCTAAGCTTTAAACCATTTAAAACCTCATCAAATTCCCATCTATTCAATCCAAAATGTCAACTAAAAACCAGCTGAAAAATAGAGCAAAAACTAGAAATACAATTGCTGAAACCTTACCTTAAACTCAGGTTTGAACCCCTTTCAACTACTGATTACAAGCCTAAACCCTCAAGCCTTAACTCCCAAGCTTGAACCCTCAGATTGAGCTTCAAAAATCCAAAGGAAAAGAGAGAAGGAGATGATCAGGGAAGAGGAAGAAGAGCCTCTACTTTTGCTGCCTTATTTCTTCTATAGCCTTCCTTAGTTTAAATATATCCTAATGTCAAATGACCAAAATTCCCCCAAGCCTAACTTATTTCCTTAATAGCCCCCAAGGGCAAAACCGTCCTTTCCCATCTAATCTCGTTAATTATAATTATCGTCCTCCAATTCCCGTTATTCCCAATATTCTCAAAAAATAACTAAATCATATCCCATTACCCATTAATTCCTGGTAATGTACTAATCATCAAATTACCACTAGGCTCACCCCAAGTCCCGAAATTAATCCTGTTATGACCAAACCGCTAATTTGCATTCTAAGATCGTCTCATGCCGAATAGCTCGAACAAATCCACATTGTAATGTGGTCTCATCCATAAGTCATAAACATGCATAAAAATATACATATATGCCCTCAACGGGCCAAATTACCAAAATTCCCTTACGATGAAAAGTGGACCCACATGCATGCATTTATCATCATATAATATTATAACTCACATAATCATGCATATAATCATTTAATTATATAATAAATCAATTATGGCCCTCCTGGCCCCCTAACCCAGGCTCTAAGCCACATTAGGGAATTTGGGTCGTTACAACTATCCCCTCCTTACAGAAATTTCCTCCTCAAAATTTACCTAAACAGCTCGGGATACTGACTCTGCATATCTAACTCCAGTTCCCAGGTCACTTCCTCGACCTTGATATTCCTCCATAATACATTAACCAAAGGTATCATTTTATTCCTCAGGACCTTGTCCTTTCTGTCTAGTATCTGGACTGGCTGTTCCTCGTAGGAGAGATCTGCCTCAAGCTCCAGATCTTCGTAATTCAAGACATGAGTCACATCTGATACATACCTTTGAAGAGTCAAAACATTGAAATACGTTATGTACAGCCGACAATGCCAGTGGTAAGGCCAACTTGTAAGCCACCTGACCAATCCTCTCCAGGATCTTAAATGGACCCACAAATCTAGGGCTCAACTTGTTCTTCTTCCCAAATCTTCTCACCCCTTTCCATGGCGAGACTCTAAGGAAAACATAGTCTCATACTTGGAACTCCACGTTCCTGCGTTTGTGATCTGCATAACTTTTCGGTCTACTTTGAGAAGTAAGCATCCGAGCTCTAATTTTCTCAATGGCCTCACTGGTCCTCTAAGCTGCTTTAGGACCCAAGTATCTCATTTCCCCTGTCTCATCCCAATGAATGGGAGATATGCATTTCCTACCATACAACATCTCATAAGGTGCCACCCCAATGGTCGTCTGATAGTTGTTGTTGTAGGAAAACTCTATCAAAGGTAGATACTTACTCCAGGATCCACCAAAGTCCAACACACATGCTCACAGAATGTCCTCTAATAACTGGATCGTCCTCTCAGATTATCCATCTATCTGAGGATGATAAGCAGTACTGAACTTTAACTGTGTTCCCATGACCTTGTGTAAACTTCCCCAGAACTTGGAAGTGAAAGTGGGGTCCCAATCTAACACAATCGACCTCTGTGCTCCATGGAGGCGCTCGATCTCTCTCACATAGAGATCTGCGTACTGGTCAACTGTATAAGTAGTCCTCACTGGTAAGAATGAGCTGACTTGGTGTAATGATCCATAATAACCATATTGAATCATGTCGACCAACAGTCCTAGGTAATCCCACCACGAAATCCATCATGATGTCTTCTCATTTCCACTCTGGGATATCCAGAGGCTGAAATAGCCCCGCTGGCCTCTGATGCTTAGCCTTGACCTATTGACATGTCAAGCACTTAGCCACATATTCTACCACATCCCTCTTCATCCCAGGCCACCAATACAATGATCTCACATCCTGATACATCTTCGTGGTGCCTGGATGCAAAGAGTAAGGAGTAGTATGAGATTCATCCATAATCTCCCGTCTCATAGCAGTGTTCAACGGAACACATATCCGTCCTTTGTATCTCAACAAACCCATATCAGACACTATATAATCTCTGGATACTCCAGCTAAAACATCCTCTGTGATCTTGATCAGTTGTGGATCTCCCAGTTGACTCTCCTTGATTCTCTCCAACAGCGTAGACTGTAGCGTAATGTTGGCCAACTAGCCCACTAGTAATTCTATACCAGCTCTGGTCATATCCTTTGCTAATTCTCTGGATATCAGTCTCGCACAAAAACCTGTCTCGGACCCTTCCGGCTTAAAGCATCTGCTACCACGTTGGCCTTTTCTGGATGATACAAGATTTCACAATCATAATCTTTTACTAACTCCAGCCAATGCCTTTGTCTCATGTCCAGGTCTTTCTTTGTGAAGAAGTACTTTAGGCTCTTGTGGTCAGTATACATCTCACACTTCTCCCCATAAAGGTAATGCCTCCATACCTTTAATGCAAAGACCACAGCTGCCAACTCTAAATCATGAGTGGAATGTCTTTGTTCATATTCCTTCAGCTGACGTGAGGCATAAGCAATCACCTTCCCTGACTGCATCAAAACATAACCCAAACCCTGATGTGAGGCATCATAGTATATCACAAACTTCCCCTGATCTGTTTGAAGAATTAGAACTGGAGCTGTAATCAACCTCTGCTTCAGTTCCTGGAAGCTATTCTCACACTTGTCTAACCACACAAACTTCTTATTCTTGCATTTTAGTTCAGTCAATGAAGTGGCAATCTTTGAGAACCCTTCCACAAAACGTCTGTAATAACCTACCAATCCAAGGAAACTCCTAATTTTAAGCATTCTTTGGCCTTGGCCAATCTCTGACCACCTCAATCTTGGCTGGATCCACTTTAATCCCCTCCTTACTGACAATGTGCCCAAGGATAATTACTTGAGATAACTAGAACTTACATTTCTTGAACTTTGCAAACAATCTGTGTTCCCTCAATCTCTATAGAACCAACCTCAGATGTTGCTCATGCTCTGACTGAGAATAAACCAGAATATCATCGATGAAGACGCTCACAAACTGGTCCAAATAATCCTTGAACACTCTATTCATCAAATCCATAAAAGCAACTGGGGCATTAGTCAATCCAAAAGACATGACTAAGAACTCATAATGCCCATATCTAGTGCGAAAAGAAGTCTTCAGTATATCTCCCTCCTTGACCCTCAGCTGATGATAACCAGGTCAGAGGTGTATCTTTGAGAATATCCTTTTACCTTGCAACCGATCAAACAGATCATCTATCATTGGCAGAGGATACTTGTTCTTAATTGTTAACTTATTAAGTTCTTTATAATCAATACACATCCTCAGAGAACCATCTTTCTTCTTCACAAACAATACAGGCGCACCCCAAGGTGAGAAACTAGGTCTGATAAAACCCAATTCTAACATCTCTTGCAGCTATACTTTGAATTCTTTTAACTCTGCTGGGGCCATTCTATAAGGTGCTCTAGATACTGGCTCCGTCCCTGGTGGTAGTTCTATCACAAATTCAATTTCTCTGTGTGGTGGCAACCCTGGTAAATCTTCTGGAAACACATCTAGAAACTCATAGACTAGTATGGTCTCCTTTGGTCCCATTGGCATGGTCTGAGTGGTGTCAACCATACTGGCTAAGAATCCTATGCAACCTCCTTGCAATAGATCTCTAGTCCTCAGAACAGATATCATAGGTATACAAGGTCCGTGCACAATGCCAACAAACACAAAAGGATTCTCACCTTCAGGCTCAAAGGTAACCATCTTCCTTCTGCAATCTATGGTTGTCCCATACTTCACTAACCAATCCATACCCAGAATCATGTCAAAGTCAGTCAAAACTAAATCTATCGAATCAACTGACAACTCTCTTCCCTCCACCGTCACTGGCAAAGATCTGACCCATCTCCTTGATATTGCTAACTCCCCAGTGGGTAACAAGGTCCCGAAACCCACAGCATTATAATCACATGGTCTACACATTCTATCAATAATTCTACTAGCAACAAAAGAATGTGTATGTAACGACCCAAAATCATTAATATGGCTTAAGGGCCATGATTAGTGTGCCAGGAGGGCATAATTGGCTTATGTGTGAATTTATTGATTTAATGCATGATTACATGATAAGCCTGCTTGCATGATTATATGAATATAAATGTGATTAAATGTTATACTTGTGAGAACCACATTATTATGTGGGTAAATCTGCAGCAGGCGACTTGAGGCGATCCTAGGGAGCTAGATAGCAGGAAAGTCACAACGGGGCTTAATGCTTGACTTTGGGCAAGTCAAGGGGTATTTCAGGTATCGGGTTGTTATTTAGATTACCGGGTTATGAAAATAAATAATTGGAGATATATTCAAGGTTAGGAAGTCTAGGTGGGAATATTGGGGAAATTTACCATTTTTCCCTCGGGGACGTTTCTGGTACCCCGAGCCTTGGGATTAACTTGACTGCTTAATGATAGACTTAAGAAGATTTCAGAAAATAGTAGAACAAAATAAGACCGACTCTTTTCTCATCCTTTTATCTCTCTCCTCTCTCAAGGAAAAACACTGAGTATTTTGGAGAAAATTGCTAGAATTTGTGCTGGGATTTCAGAGGAATTTAGAGGGGAAAATTAGAGGTTAGCTCAAGGATTATCCAGGGAACATTTAACCAAGGCTAAGGTAAGAATTAAACTGTGTTTTGAAGTTAGAAACTTTGAACTTTTCGCTGAGTAATGAGGTGATTGTGATTTTGACGTTAAGGGCAGAATTAAGGTGGGAAAGCTTGGGAATAGACTTGGATTCTCCTTAGAGAAGTGGTTCTGCAGCTGAGGTAAGCTCTAATCTAAGGTTTGATGGCTGAGTTATAGTGTTTTCATGGCTGGTTTTTGTGTTTTTAAGTTTTAAAGTTTCAGTAATTGAAATGGGTTTTTTATGGGTTTCTAGCTAAGGTTTCAGCTGGGTTGTGTTGTTGGAATCTTGTGGGAAGTTTTTGGATAATTGAGTTGTGGATTTGGGGTGGTTTTGAGTGAGTTTGCATGAGGTTTGAGAGTTAAAAATGGAGGTTTTTCTAGGTTCGAAGGGGTCGGGCCGCAGCATAGTTCTTGGTGAGTCACGACCCTTCGAAGCTGATGGGTACTAAGGAAGGAGGGCGAGTCGCAGCATGGTCTAAGTAGGGCCGTGGCCCTTACCTATTTTTGTGCTTTGGGAGGCCTCTGGTTAGGGCCATGTCGTGGCATGGTTGGCTAATGCTGTAGCCCTTAAGGGATTTTGGGATTTTGAGATTCTAGGCTTGGGAATTTAACCTAGGGTGCTCAGAATTGAATCTTTTACCATGTTTGGTGAAGTTCAATGTTCCAGAGATTAGAATTTTTTCTAGAAGATCATTTAAGTTTGTTAATGGTATCCTTCTCCTTGGTTGTGACTAGGTGATAAAAGCTTAGGCTCGGGAACAGATCGTGCTTGAGGAGCGTTGCTCATAATCAGTAACCGCAAAGATTAAAGGTAAGAAAACTGCACCTGGTTGAATATCTGTAATGGGACTAAGGGTTCCCTATTATGTATGCTTGAAAGGATGGTATTATGCCATGTAAGCTAATTAGTGAACCAACGGCCTAAGGTTGCCAAGGATTACACTAGCACACAGGGTGCGGCTTGGGCACTGGTAGCCGAGGACAGCTTAATATGCACTGAGCTCGATTTAAGCGGGCCGGAGTCAGTGGGGTAAACAGAGGGTGCGACCTAAGTTGTCGGCCTTGATTATTATGTGATATGAATGTTATAAGTGATTGATTGCATCCATGATTCTGAATATATGCTGAATGATTAATGTCGATTATTTGGTGAAAGTTCATGCTTAGTGAATTTACTATCTGTTATTATTGTTTGTGTTGCATATCATGTTTTCTTGCTGGGCCTTGGCTCACAGGTGCTACGTGGTGCAGGTAAAGGCAAGGGTAAGCTTGATCAGCCTTGATTTGGAGAGCTCTATGAGTGGAATGTACATGGCCAGCTGCTCAGCCGCCACGGTTGAGGTTTAGGCAGGGACGCGAGACCCAGAAATTGTTCATTTTGCCTTAGTATGGCTGACAGTTGTCTGTATTTTTGGGAGTCTGTAATCCTACTTTTAAACTTTGTTTCTTTTGGGATCCCATGTATATAACTGCTTAATTATATGAAATGAAACTTTTGAGACCAAAACCATTTTAACCCTAGCTCATACATGTTTAGTGACACGTTTTTAAATTAATGACTTGATTAGCAAGTCTTGCACCTTTATAAGTACACAGTGTAGCGGTCTTGGCTATCCAGGGCGTTATAGTGTAGCACCAGAATCAATCAAAATAGTATACGAGGTTCCAACACTATTAAGCTGACCTGTAACTACTGAGGGTGAAGCCTCAGCTTCTGCCTGAGTCAATGCGAACACTCAAGCTGGGGTCGAGCTATCCGCCTTTCTGGGTTCTTCCTTTCTTGCTTTAGGGCAATCTTTCTTGAAATATCCCACTGCCCCACATAAGTAGCAAGCCTTTGCCTTACACTCCTCCAAATGGCATCTCTTGTACCTAGGGCACTCTTGATAAGTCCTCCAGGCTTCACTGCTACCCTGGCGACCCATTGGAATACCACGTGGTCTCCTATCAGGACCTGGAGTTGGGAAGGTATCAGAAACCTTCCTCTTCTGATCACTGGGGCCTCCGCCCCTACCTGAACCTACAAATGGAGGACATGTCCTTCTCAACTCTTTTCTAGCTGCACTGTCTTGCCAGATCTTATTCTTTGCGCTCTCAGCTGTGAGCGCCTTCTCAATCATCTGTGCATAAGGAGTAACTCCAGCCACAGTGGTGATATGAACATCCCGGGCTATTCTAGGGTATAGCCCCTGAAGAAACCTCTTCCTTCTGGTCCCATCAATGCGCACCAGCTCCATGGAAAACTTTGCCAATCTATCAAACTTCAGAGCATATTCTATCACTGACAAACTCTGCTGAAGTAATCTGTTGAACTCTTCAGCTTTTGCAGCCCTAATGGCATCATTGTAATACTTTTCGTTGAACAGAGTCTGAAACTCTTCCCAACTCAGGGCAATGATGTTTCTGTTCTGGGATATCACCTCCCACCAAATTCAAGCATCCTCCCGAAACATGTATGTGGCACACGCCACCCTCTCATTACCAGACACCCTCATAAAGTCAAGGATGGTGGTAATCATGCTCATGCATTGCTCAGCCTTAGTTGGATATGCACTACCCTAAAAAGTTGGAGGTTGTTGTTTCCTGAACCTTTCATAAAGAGGTTCCCATTTGCTTCCAGCCTCTGGCAGCTGCTAAACTGTTGGCACCGCTATAGGTGGTGCCTCAGGTAAAATGTTCCCTACAGGAACCTGTTGTTGTCTGCGGATTTCTTCTTCCTGCCTCATAACTCTTGCTTATAAATCAGCAAATAGTTGCTGCCAGTTATTAGGAGGTGGCTGAGGAATTTGAATTTGGTCATTCTCTTGACCCTGTCTATCATTCTAGCCCTGCTCAACCTGGCCAGCTAATGAATCTGTCTGCCTTGGAATCATATTATCAACTTAAACCTTGCTGCAGTAGTCAATGCGGCCAGTTAAGCAGTAATAACTAAACTTCTTGCCGCCTCACTGTCCAAGATCAAACAGATATTCATCCATGTTCCACAATCATACAGATAAACATGTTGAGACATGATCATAACATTTAACATTTAGGATTTAGCAATTAACCATTGTCAGTTAACAATGCAAATAAGCATGTTCTAGCAATATCAGTACTAATAAGCATGTTCTTGCTTATAATGCAGCAGTCAAGGCCCAGCCTTATTAATATATCACATGTAGACAGGTAAAGCATTTATATTCTATTTAAGCAGTTAAACACATAACCACATAAATATATACCAAACCATGAGTCATGCTTGTCTTCAGTGGCGAGTGTACATGCCCAGCCAGTCTACAGGAACCCTAAACCTTGGCACGCTCTGATACCAAGTTGTAACTCCTTGGTTACTCCAAGACTGTTACTGTTGACTTTAAACATTGCTTAACTCGCTAAACGAGTCATTTGGTTATAAACATGCATCTAGATGTTATTAATAGGATAAGGTGAAAAAATCTTGATCAAAAGGAATGGATATATTATTTAAAACATAAAACTGTACATGGGCCCATAAAAATGTTTACAAAGTTATTCACAATCCAAAATAGTCATTATAGTGTAACAATTACAACCCGCCGACCTAAGCGGCAAAAATAGAGTTAACCCCTAGTTCCTCTGAGAAACACCTTGGTCGTGGGGGTCAAGCGGCCGCATATGTACACATTGCCACCTAAGCTCTCCACTAAAGGCTGGGTGGGCTTTTCTTTCCCTTTACCTGCACCACATAGCACCCGTGAGCCAAGACTTGGCAAGAAAACTTATTACTACATGTATACAATAGCAATAAATAATTATGGTAATCATTCTTGGACTTGCAGCCCAATTAGATAAGTGACTAATGAGTCACGAACTTGGGCTCCGCACCCTAAGCCATATGACATTACGATCACCTGAGCCTTTTTGGCTTTGGATCTAAGTAACTAGCCTTTAGACTAGACAAGCGCTTTTGTTTTCATCGAACTTAAGGTCGGTCAAGCATTTCATGCTTATGTTGATAATGCTTATGTCGATTAGATCCAATATTTTCATCTTGCGTTAAACACACTAATACCATTCTTGACTCATAAGCCAATACCATAAGACCAGTGCTTAGTACTACTGCCGAACTTGACTAATAAGTTACAACTTCACAATCAATACTGACACCATTGTCCCTTCCTGACTCATAGGTCAGTTCCATACACAGATAAGCAAAGCTGCTATGCATTTACTATGCAATCAATGTCAATATATAGAGTACTCAACATGCTTCATCAACAACCATGCATGTCACATACTGGGTGCAATTTTCTTACCTTTGGTTTGAGCATGAAATAATAAAAGAACAACCCTTGAGAACAATCAATCCTTTAGTCCCTTAGCGGTCACCTACTCATAAGCCAATATGAAATCCCATTAATAAAATAAATAATAAAAGGTTCATAATCTAAAACCTCGCTCACAAGACCTCGAATCGTACTAAGACAGTTAGTAGATTTGATCCTGAGCCTTAGGAAATAAAACCCCGAGCCTAAACCCTTGAAAGCTCCTCCCTGTCACAAAAGGAAGGGCAGGTCGCAACTTGGCCTAGTGAGTCGCGGCGCGCCCCTAGTTCAGAGAGCAATCTGCCTGGGGTACCAGGGGCGGGTCGCGACTTGCCTAGGCGAAATCGCGACTTGACCCCACGAACACAGCTCCCCTGCCATTTTCTCCAATAAAACCAGCCAAAAACCTTCACCAATCAACCCAGAAATCACACCCAAGAATTACCACAACTTATCTATCACTCAACCAACAAAACCTAAGCTGTAAACCATTTAAAACCTCATTAGATTCCCATATATTCAGTCCAAAATATCAAATAAAAACTAGCTAAAATATAGAGCAAAAACCAGAAAAAATGGCTGAAACCTTACCTTAAACTTAGGTTTGAACCCCCTTCAACTACTTATTACAAGCCTAAACCCTCAATCCTTAACACCCAAGCTTGAACCCTCAGATTGAGCTTCAAAAATCCAAAGGAAAAGAGAGAATGAGATGATCGGGGAAGAGGAAGAAGAGCCTCTGCTTTTGCTGCCTTATTTCTTCTACAACCTTCCTTAGTTTAAATATATCCTAAGGTAAAATGACCGAAATGCCCCTAAGCCTAACTTATTTCCTTAACAGCCCCCAAGGGCAAAACCATCATTTCCCGTCTAATCTCGTTAATTATAATTAACGTCCTCCAATTCCCGTTATTCCCAATATTCTCAAATAATAACTAAATCATATCTCATTACCCATTAATTCCCGGTAATGTACTAATCATCAAATTACCACTAGGCTCACCCCGAACCTGGAAATTAATCTCGTTATGACCAAACCGCTAATTTGCATTTTAAGATCATCTCATGCCGAATATCTCGAACAAATCCACATTATAATGTGGTCTCATCCATAAGTCATAAACATACATAAAAATATACACATATGCATTCAACGGGCCAAATTACCAAAATGCCCTTACAATGAAAAGTGGACCCACATGCATGCATTTATCATCATATAATAATATAACTCACAGAACCATGCATATAATCATTTAATTGCATAATAAATCAATTATGGCCCTCCTGGCCCCCTAAACCAGGCTCTAATCCACATTAGGGAATTTGGGTCGTTACATCAGGGGTCTTCCTCTTCAGATCACTGTGGCCTCCACCCTTACCAGACCTTGAATATGGAGGCACCGCCATGCGAACCTCCCGTCTCGCAGCGTCCTCCCTCGAAATCTTATTCTCTACCTCCTCAGCGTTAAGAGCTTTCTCAACAGCCTGAGCATAAGTCGTCCCCCCAGGTACTGTTGTAATTCTCACATCTTGGGCTATCATAGCATTAAGCCCTCTAATAAATCTTTCATGTCTAGCTGCATCAGTAGGCACTAAGTTTGGTGCGAACTTTGCAAGCTTATCAAACTTCGGGGCATATTCTGTAACTTTCATATTGTCCTGCACTAACCCCATGAACTCATTCACCTTTGCCACCCTGACGGCAACATTATAGTACTTCTGGCTGAACAAGTCTTTGAACCCATCCCAAGTCAGAGTAGAAATATCCTTGGTCTGTGATGCCACTTCCCAACAAATGTGGGCATCCTCTCTCAGCATATAGGTGGCACAGGACACCCTGTCATTACATTCCACCCTCATGAAATCCAGGATAGAAGTGATCATACTCATCCACTATTCGCCCTTCAATAGATCTGGTCCCCCCTCAAAGGTTGAAGGATGTTGCCTCCTGAACCGCTCATACAAGGGCTCCCACCTATTCCCAATCTCAGGTGCCTGAACAACTGGTTCAACAACAGGTGGAAAAATAGGTGCAACACTCCGTGACAGAGTCTACTGTCTCAGGAGACGGATTTTCTCTTCCTGTCTCTGTAACCGAGCTTGCATGTTTGTAAGTATCTTCTAGCCCTGGTCATCATCTCTAGCCTCAGACCCTGTGCTGGCTAGTCGTATAGATTGCCTTGGATGCATAGCTCACTACAAGAAATATAATTATTAAGGGCGGACCTAAATCCGCCTATGATAAGAGAGATGTTGGCGGCAGACCCAGAAGTCTGCCGCTAATAAAGTTTTTTAATTTTTTTTTATTTAAAAAAAGCATTACCGGCGGACCAGAAACTATTAGCGGCGGACCCTAGGGAAAGTGGGGGAAGTTTCCCGCACTTTTATTTGAATGGGTATTAGTGGCGGATCCACACATTATTAGCGATAGACCGCCCGCCGCTAATACATAATAGTTGCGGGTCCCACACATTATTAGCGGTGGAATGCCCGCCGCTAATAAAAATATAATTATTACCGTTTTTTTAATGCCGGCGGGTGCCCATTATAAGCGACAGGGGTCCGCCGCTAATAATGGGTAATTCTAACCGTTTTTTTATTACCGACAGAAGAGCATTATTAGCGGCGGACCCACGCCCCTAATAATCTCCTATATATAAGCCCACCGCACCCTGTTCAGCAGTTTTCCCATTTCTCCATTTGCTCTTCTCTTTGTCTTCTCCGTCCGAGCCACCATCCTCCGCCTACCCGAGCCCCTCCACACCCACGACACCCTTCCACCCAAGCCCTCCACGAGTCCACAAATTGTGTGTGTATTAAAATTTTCATTATATTGTTTAATTTTTTTTATTTTTGTATAAATTTCTAACACATTCTATTTTTGTGTTCAAGATCTACTGTCGCTGCTCTGCTACCACTGCCGCTGCTCCGTTTCCATTTTGGTGTCTAAAGTATGTTTTTATGTATATATTATTTTGTATATTTGTTAGAAAATTTTAATTATGTGTTAGTAATTTTATGTATGTTTGAGTTTTTAAAATTTAAAATAGGAAAATATTAGAATAATTGATATTAGTTAATTATAAATATTTTTTGTTTTATAATAAATGTTATGGAATTTTCTGAGAGGATGATATTAAAAATTTTAAAATAGTCGTATTAAAATGTTATGCTGTCAAATTTTTTGTGAAATTTAATTAAGTAGTTTTAATTTTTTTTTTATTATGTGTTATGTCAACATAATGAGATAAGTTTAAAATATTATTAATAAAATAATGAATGAAAAAGATTAATAAAATTTATCTAATTATTTTAAAAAAAAATTAGTCTAAAAGTTAAATAATAATTAATTTGTAAAATTATTATTATTATTATTACAAATTAAAAAATTATGAATAAATAATAATTTATTTTTTAATTGTTTAATTTTTTTTATTATTTTAATAAAAGTTTGATATAACATTATCTAATTAAATAATTTAATTTAATTTTTTTATTAAATAACATTATCTAATATTAAATAGTTATAAATTAGTTGAATATAGAAATTGATAATTATATTTAATAAAATTTTGAAAAATTAAAATAAATAATAAATTATTTTACGAAAAATTATTAATTTGTTTATTAAATAACATTATCTAATATTAACTAGTAATACATTATTTGAATATAGAAATTGATAATTTTATTTAATAGAAGTTTTAAAAATTAATAATGATTAATGAAATAAATAATAAATTATTTTAAGAAAAAATAGTAATTTGTTCATTAAATAACATTTTCTAATATTAACTAATTATAAATTAGTTGAATATAGAAATTGATAATTATATTTAATAAAAATTTTAAAAATTAATACTAATTAATTAAATAAACAATAAATTATTTTAAAAAAATTAGTAATTTGTTTATTAAATAACATTATCTAATATTAACTAGGAATAAATTATTTGAATATAGAAATTGATAATTATATTTAATAAAAGTTTGAAATATTAATAATAATTAATTAAATAAATAAATAAGTTATGTTAAAAAAATATTAATAATAATTAATTAAAAAAATATATACAACCTGAAGGTGGTATATCTTCTCAAAATCCACCTCCTTGGTCGATGCCACAACAACAACAACATTTTCATTCGCCTCAACATAATTCTCCTAACATGTATGGAGGTACATCACACAATTTCAGTACATGTATGGACGCTCCTCCTAGTCCCCTCCTATTTATTACCCCGACGTCCATGTAGGATCTCAGACGTCACATCCTAGGCATCGTGACTTTGGGGATTCATCGCAGCAGCAGCAGCAACTGCAACAGCAGAGATATTGTAACAACCCAAAATCACTAATATGGCTTAAGGGCCTTGATTAGAGTGCCAAGAGGGCATAATTGGTTTATGTGTGAATTTATTGATTTAATGCATGATTACATGATAAGCATGCTTGTATGATTATATGAATATAAATGTGATTAAATGTTATACTTGTGAGAACCACATTATTATGTGGGTAAATCTGTAGCAGGCGACTTGAGGCGATCTTAGGGAGCTAGATAGCGGGAAAGTCACAACGGGGCTTAATATTTGACTTTGGACAAGTCAATGAGTATTTCGGGTATCGGGTGGTTATTTAGATTATTATTTAGATTATCGGGTTATGAAAATAAATAATTTGAGATATATTTGAGGTTGGGAAGTTTAGGTGGGAATATTGGGGAATTTTACCATTTTTCCCTCGGGGACGTTTTCGGTACCCCGAGCTTTGGGATTAGCTTAATTGCCTAAGGATATACTTAAGGAGCTACAGAAAACAGTAGAACATAAAAAACCGACTCTTTCCTCTTTCTCCCTTTCTCTCTCAAAGGAAACTCTTGGAATCTAAAGGAACTCAGCTGAAAGCTCTGTGATTTAGGCTTGGGTCTTGAGGGATTAGCTCAATTTTAACAAAGTAATTCAACCAGGACTAAGGTAAAGATTGATTCTCATTTTCTGTTGTTGAAATTCTATGATTTTGGTTGTGTTCTAAGTGGTTTTTGGGTTTTGGATTTGAAGATTAAATTGAGGCTAGAACCTTGGAAGTTAGCTCAGAAAGCTCTTGGAGGATTGGTTCTGCAGCTGAGGTAAGCTCGAATTTAAGGTTTAATGGCTGAGTTATAGTGTTTCCATGGCTGGGTTTTGTGTTCTTGAGTTAGAAAGTTTCAGTGGTTGAAATAGGTTTTTGATGGGTTTCTAGTCTAGGTTTCAACTTGGTTATGTTGTTGGAATCTTGTGGGAAGTTTTTGGATAATTGAGTTGTGGAATTGGGGTAGTTTTGAGTGAGTTTGCATGAGGTTTGAGAGTAAAAAATTGAGGTTTTTCTGGGTTCGAAGGGGTCGGGTCGTGGCATAGTTCTTGGTGAGCCGCGGCCCTTCGAAGCTGATGGGTGCTGAGGAAGGAGGGCGGGTCGCGGCATGGTCTGAGTAGGGCCGCGACCCTTACCTATTTTTGGGCATTGGGAGGCCTCTGGTTGGGGCCATGCCGCGACATGGGTGGCTAATGCTGCGGCCCTTAAGGGATTTTGGGATTTTGAGATTCTACGCTTGGGAATTTAACCTAGGGTGCTCGGGATTGAATCTTTTACCATGATTGGTGAAGTTCAATGTTCCAGAGACTAGAACTTTGTCTAGAAGCTCATTTAAGATTATTGATGGTATCCTTTATCTTGGTTGTGACTAGGTACTAAGCTAGGGTTCGGGGATCGGATCGCACTCAAGGAGCATCGCTCGTAACTAGTTCACTTGGAAGCCAAAGGTAAGAAAACTGCACCTGGTTGTGTATTTGTAATGGGACTAAGGGTTCCCTAATATGTATGCATTGGAAAGTATGGTATTATGCCATGTAAATAGTAAACCAACAGCCAAAGAGTGCCAAAGGTTACACTTGCGCACAGGGCGCGACTCGGCCACTGGTAGCCGAGGACAGCTTATTATCCACTGAGCTCGGTTTAAGCGGGTCGGAGTCAGTGGGGTAAACAGAGGGTGCGGCCTAAGTTGTCGGCCCTAGTTATTATGTGATTTGACTGTTATTAATGATTGGTTGCATCTTTGATTCTGATTACATGCTATGTGATTAATGTGGAATGTTAAGTGGTTGATCATGCTTGATGAATTATTCTCTTGATATAATTGTTGAGATGTGTAATATGTTTTCTTGTTGGGCCTTGGCTCACGGGTGCTACGTGGTGCAGGTAAAGGCAAGGGCAAACTTGATCAGCCCTGACTTGGAGAGCTCTGTGAGCGGAATGTACATGACCAGCTGCTCAGCCGCCATGGTTGAGAGGATAACAGGAACAAAAAAGCTATAAATGTCTGGTTTGCCTTAGAGTGGCTGATGGTAGTCTGTATTTTGGAAATTTTGTAAACTAACCTTTAAACACTGTTCCTTTTTGGGATCCCATATGTAAATTTGTTTAAGTATATGAAATGTATCTTTTGAGACCAAAACCATTTTATCCTTAGCACATTTATGGTTTAGTGACACGTTTTGACTAAATGACTTGATTAGCAAGTCCTGCACCTTTATAAGTACACAGTGTAGCGATCCTGGCTATCCAGGACGTTACAGATATGGTCAATTTGTGAGTTCGTCACAGCAGCAGAAGCAACCGCAACAACAGAGATATGGTCAGTTTGAGAGTTTATTGCATCAGTCTCCCTCGGCACGACCACACACTAGACAATTCGTAGACTCGTTTGGATCATCTTCGTAGCAGTCTCCACAAGCTTATTACCCTTCACCACCAGCACCACAGTTTACTTCACCACCATTGATGTGCCCTAACATTGGTGAAGATATTGACCTGAATGTTAATGAATATTTCTCGCCTGGTTGGCCCTATCCAAACAATAATAATTAGTTTACGTTTTTTAATTAAATTAAGACAACTTATATTTTATTATGTTTATTTTATGATTAGTTTATATGTAATTAAATTAAGACAATTGATATTTTTATTATGTTAATTTTATGATTAGTTTATATGTAATTTTGTTTGATGAATATTAATTGTTGTTATCCCAAAATTTGAAAATGATGATGTGGCAATAGAATTGACAAGTGGCATGGAATAGTTAGGTGATCTGGCTTAGCTGTAGCCCAAGACATCAGTAAAGAATTTAGACTGCTTGAGGGATGTCATAACCAAGCCAAGTGCACCCAAGGAAAGTACTTGGGCTAGGGTATGCCCGGTCGGACCTTGGTCCGAGGAGAAGCCCCAAGAGGTCCGGTCGGACCTTAGTCCGAGGAGTCCAAGTGGTGTGCTCAGACCTTAGTCCGAGGAGTCCAAGTAATGTGCTCGGACCTTAGTCCGAGGAAAGTCCTAAGAGATAGGGTCGGATCCTAGTCCGAGGAGAAGCCACAAGAGGTCCGGTCGGACCTTGATCCGAGGAGAGCCAAGGAAGGTATGGCTTGAACCTTGATCCGAGGAGAGCCAAGGAAGGTGTGGCTCGGACCTTGATCCGAGGAGAGCCAAGGAAGAGTGTGGCTCGGACCTTGATCTGACGAGAGCCAAGGAAAGTGTGGCTCGGACCTTGGTCCGAGGAGCACCCATGAGGGTGTGGTCGGACCTTGGTCCGAGGAGACCCCAAGGCCGTGGTTCGAGGTGAGCCCAAAAGGTGATTGGTCGGACTTTGGTCCGAAGAGAGTCTAAGGGGTATGGTTCGTATGCAGGTGTCCAGCATGCATATGTCCGACCAGAAGACGATCTTCATCAACAAAATAGACTAGACTGCGTCAAATTCCCAGAAACGGCTTCAGCAAGAATCGGTCTGGGCACCGCGGGAATCTCTCATTCCTCACTCAAATTGATGATTCTGTTGTATTTTGAATATTTTGTGTAATTTAAATATAATATGAGTAATAAAATATCCCGATCCTAGAGGGATATCAGTTTAGGATCCCAAGCCTATAAATAGAGGGTTGATGGGATCAGAAAAGGATTTTTTTGGGCAATTTGAAATTTTGGTCTGAGTTTCTAGAGAGAGAAAGTGTGTTTTCCTTGAGAGAGAACCCTTTTTGTATTCCTGAAAATTTACACTGAAGAAACTCAGTTGACACTGGTTCATCTGATCTTGAGTGTAGATAAAATAATAAAATCTCTAAGTGGATTAGGCTATTATCGACTGAACGGGGCTGAACCACTATAAAATCTTATGTGTTATTTACTTTTCTTGATTAAACTGTCTGTGTCGTTTAAATTCTCTTGAAGGTTTGTCGTTATTGACGTTCTCACGTCGTTGGCTAAAAACACAGTCAACAATTGTGTTATTAATAATTAATTTTAATTTATGTTAAATTTTATTATCTTTAAATAAGTATTATATATATTTATTATTAAATAAAATAAAAAATTATTATATTTTAATATTTTTTATAAAAAAATTATTAATTAATTACCGGCGGATTGATAGGGGCAGAACCAGCTAGTATTAAATGAGTCAACACGATGTTGACTATTTTTTACACCGGCAGAGTCTGCCCCTAATAATTCGCCTGTATTAATAGATTACCGACAGGGTGTCAGTCCATTGATAATAACCATAATTACCGACCAATTATTTCTGATGGATTATTACCGACAGAACCCCGCCGATAATGGACATTACCAGCGAAATCCAGTATTATTACCGGCGAAAGCCTCAGCTGGTAATAATGTGTTTTGTTGTTGTGGCTATCCAAGGTTATCTGCAATCAACGACTCAGCAGTCAGACCATGATGACAGGGTAACAAATCTTTCCATGATCCACCGTTGGAACTCAACCAACCACAAGCAATTAAGATGCAAATAATCATTCAAATATTCACTCACACGCAACAACAATGCTAATAAGCACACCTCATTATCATCACACAGCAGTCAAGGACCAGGCCCTATCAGTATCTCTTGCTCCTTTTTAATCATGTAGTAAAGCATTTATATTTCATTCAAGCACTTAAGCATATAATCACATGTATACAATTACCAAACCCTGAGTCGAACTTCTCTTTAGCGGCGAGTGTACATGTCCAGCCAGTCTTCAGGAGCCCTTAAACCTAGACTACTCTCATACCAAGTTGTAACGCCCTGGATAACCAAGACTGTTACACTGTGTATTAGAAATAGTTCAAGACTTGCTAATCAAGTCATTTTGAGTAAAAATGTGATCATAAAGTCATAATCAGGTTAGGGTTAAAAGATTTTTTTTATTATAAACGGTTAATTTCCATTAAAATAGATGTTTTGGTTCATAGGATCCCAAAAACATGGTTTAAAAGACAACTTTCAAACTCTCAGTGGCCACTCTAATGGTAAAATACAAGTTTTAGGCTCTGTCCCTGTACAATCCCTCGGTCGTGGTGGACGAGCAACTGACAATGTACACCTCGCCCCCAAAGCTCTCCAACTCATGGTTGGTCCAGTTTACCCTTGCCTTTACCTGCACCACGTAGCACCCGTGAGCCAAGGCCCAGCAAGAAAACCATAGCGATAACACATAATCAATGATGATAATCAATTAATTCACCAGACAGACAACTAGATATTCAACAAGACATAGCATCAAGTTAACAATAGTAAACATTTAAATTAAACAATTCATCTCAATCAACATGCAATACTCAGGGTCGACGCCCTTAGGTTGCACCCTCTGTTTAATCCACCGACTATAGCTCGCTTAGGTCAAGTCCATTGTTTATCTAGTTGACCCCGGCTCATAATTGTCGAGCCGCGTCCTATGCACAAATTATCAGCCCCGGCTCTCTTAGGTTGTTTATTTCATGCTCACATGACATTATCACATTAATACAACATATGTATTCAAATACAAGGAATCTCAATCTCAACATAGCCACATAAGTGTGCAGTTTTCATACCTTTAATTCCAAGGGGAGAAAATGGAATGGTTCCGAGCATGATCCTCAGTCCCAAGCCTTGGCGATAAACCTAGTCATAGTGTCCAATGGGTTATTGTTAACTTCCAATCCAAATAAATACTTTGGAGACAGAAACTAGCCTCCGGGACCTCAATTTCTACTAAAATGGGATGTAGAAATTGTCCTGAGCGCCTAGGTTCGAACCCCCGAGCCTTACCAATTCTAGAAACATTTATAAGGCTAAAATCCCCAAGCGGGTTGTGACTTGGCTTAGTGGGACCTGCGACTTGCCCCCAAGTCAGAGAGCAAGTACCCAAGCCAATGGGGAGGCGGGCCGCGACTTACCCCTTAGGGTCGTGGAGCGCCCCCAAGTAAGAGGCCAACCCAGGTTCTTCTAGGCACACGTGGTGCGCCCTCTTCGAACCTAGAAATTATGGGTTCTCTCCAACCTTTTTCAGCCAATTTCCCTCAAAACTCAAATCCAATAAGCCTCCCAATTAAAACCAAACCCAACCACAAGTTCAAGATTAAATCACATACTTTAAACATAAAATTCCTAACAATTATACTAGAATCAATACCCCAATTCAGTAGCAATTCACACTCTCACTAGCACCCAAATTCAACTCAAAACCAACTAACAAAACCAGACCTTAAGCAAGCTTAATCCTAAACATAGTTCCATCATAATTCAAAGATTCTAACCAGAATTATTACCTTAAGTGGCCACCAAATTCCTTCACAATTTCTCTGAGTATTCCAAGCTTGATCACCCAAAGTTCCTTCTGTTTTTCCCTTAGCTTCAAGCCCTTAATTCCAGAGTTTGGTTCCCCAAGTTTCTTAGCTAAAACTCAGCAAAACACCCAGCTTGACATCTCCTCAATCTTCAAGCTCCACTAGGTTTCACAAGGGAGAGTGAAAGAAAGAAATCGTGAGAGAGAGAGCTGAACCTTCCTTCAGTTTCTAATTACCTCTACTTCCTAAGTTTCTGAGTATATCCCTTAGTTTCTAAGCAAAAGACCTTGTTACCCTCCTAAACTTACTAATCTTCCAAGGGCACTCAAAGGGTAATATAGTAATTTCGCTCCCAATTCCGGCTAATTCCTCGAGTGTTCCTACCATTAACCAATTAATCCCGTCATCCCATTTAGTTACCAATTATTTATTCAGTATCTAATAATTCCCAAGATATTCTCTAAATTCCCCAACAAAAAAAATACCCCTAGGCCCCTCCCGAGCCGAGTATTAGTTGCCGCTGTGACTATTTCGCTAATCCGCTCACTAGGACCGTCTCGAGCCATACGTTGCAAATATATCCACACAATAATGCGGTCTCAACAATTTATCACATATAATCACATTTATGCCCTCAACGGGTCAAAATTATAAATATGCTCTTATAAGCTATAATGGGCCCACATGTATATCTAATACTCACAAACATGCATGTCACATAGTCATATAATCATATAATCATGCAAGCCACATAATCATGAATTTAATCATTTAATCTCACATATACAAATTATGCCCTCCCGACACGCTAATCAATGCCCTTAAGCCTTATTAGCAATTTCGGGTCGTTACAATAAGTATCAAATTTTTCTATTTTTAATTCATTATTCTTATATGATTATGCACTTGATTATCTATTTACATATAGCATTAGTTTATTTTGTGTTTTTAGGATTTTCAAGACATTTGGATGAAAAAAAATAAATTTGGGATGTTTTACAAGCAACGGTTAAGCTTGGAATTGCAAGTCTGAAACTTCACACTTGATTTTGATAATTTTCTAGTACTCTTTTAGAAATCTTCCTAGAAATACAAGTTTTATATATTTTTCTTAGATTTCCATAGCATTTTGAATCGTCCAATTCTGATCTATATCAAGGTAATTATGATTAAATTACTGTCAGTGGCTATAGTTGAAGAAAAACGAAAAAATGGAAAAATATGCTATGGCCACAGCCACCCACATCCCAGGCTGCGAGCATACCAACAAAGCCTAGCGGCCACAGCTAGCAATGTCCCAGGCCGCGGCCAGAGCCCGATTTTCTGGAAAATACATGTTCCAGTGGCCGCGGCCGCCAAGAAACATTGATCGCGACCAACGATCGATTTTTCCTTAATTTTTTATTTTTAAATGTATATTTGAAAGGGCTATTAAATGGGTTAGGGTTAACTTTTATAATAACTTTGGATTGTGAATTTTAGAGGCTAGAGCAGCAGAGGAGAAGAAAATACATTATCATCTACATTCTTCAATCTAGTTTTTCTTTCTTCTCAAAACTTCTTTATTGTCATTGAATATTTATGTTTGTGAATATGAATGTGATTATGGAATAGTTTTCTTTTTAGGTTAAGGGTTATTTCAAAACCCTATCATGAGATCTTGAATGCATTGATGAATTTTATTCCTTCTATTCCCTTATATTAAATTGCTTCCATTTTTCTATTTAAATGCTACGATTCTTGTAAAATCTTGTTTAGATGGCCACTAATTATGGTTTTTCATTGTTATACTATCATATTAGGCTTGTTATGCACCTAATAGTTTAGGATTCTAAGTAGAATGATAAATTGCAATTAGGTATTGTGACATGTATTTTAATTGTGATGAAGAATAGAACCTAGGTTAAATGAATTGCATGCTTAATGGATTTTTTTTTCCCTAGATTAACTTATTTCCATTGAATGTAATGCTTCTCCTAGGTTAAATAGATCGCATGCTTAATGGGTTTATTGCTTGGTAAAAAATATTAATTAAGAGCGCTTAGCTTTAATTAATTGTAATATGGAAACTGGGATAAATGATTACTTTAAGTGTTATCTGCGGGGTTAATAGTTTCATTGGGAATAGGGAATATTATTTGTCATTGTTGATAGATTGATTGTCGAAGGTGGAGAATAATTCTTAACTGTTTTCTAAAATCATATTATCTGTTGTTCATTGTTTATTACTTTATTTTATGTTATTAAATCTTGAAACAAAATTCCCTATTTAATTCTTGTTTTAATTTTGAATGATAAATTGAATAATAGTCATTGTGGGTTTGACCCTTACTACCACTTTACTAATAATTTAGTGAGTAATAAGAAATAAATATATTAAAATTTGATACGACATACGACACACATCAATTCTTGTTAGTTCTTCAACTAGTAAACCCTCATCTTTTATTTCTCTCTGATTAATGTATTGCTTGTTAATGGATCCAATTATTTAAAGTTTCTTTAAATAATTTTTTTTTAAAATCTCTGGGCCCAATACCCCGTGCTTTCCACTATGCACATGGTAAACCAGTTACCAACACCATAGACGGATCTCCTCTGTTCTGAGTATAGCTCATATCATTATAGCGAGCTGACTGTCCTATTTGCGTGTTTAGATGATCACACAGGTCGAACTGTGGATTGGAGCACAAGTTTTGAGCTGGACTTAACTGATTTCTCGAATCACTTTTGTGCCTATGGGAATTCGTGTTATGGGTATTCCTGGTCCTGGCCCCACGATGGCTCTCAATCCAATAACTACCATCCATGAAGCTTACCGCTCGTGGTTAAGGTTGAGGAGCTGGATTATTAGCGCGAGATCGCGAGGCATATGTGTCTTCTATGGGTATATAATGTCTCATTCCGTTCTTGCATCCTAAAGCATTCCCCTATGGGTGTGGTGCTGTTGGATGACGAATAGGTGAGGGAGGATGCCTTATTAGTGAAGCAATATGTGTCCCATCTGGGCGGACCAGATTGGCTCACCCATTGTCTACTCTGATTTTCCGAGTTGGTGGCAAGAAAGAGTTATTACATGGTACATGAGCGGCTGGCTGAGGCACTGGTTTATTCACATGGATCTCTAGCCTTCTCGATGTGGTCTCAGCTCGCCCTGCCTGGCTAGGCTGATTTTTGTGAATGTCAGCCGATTGTCCATTCCTGTGGTTATAAGCAGGAGGGTTATTCCTAGGAGTCTGTTCATAGGGCACAGAGCTTGGTGTTGTTGTTCTGACATAACGACTTACATTAGGTTGGTTATTTCGGTGGGACCGAGATTTGTGGGACCCACTTTGCCTCCTTCCAACATTCTCGTCGGTTGTAGGAGGAGGTAGTCAAGCCATGTTCTCGCCTATCCTCCTATTAGACTAGGCAAGGTGGCTCCTCAGTTGAGCATTCTCTGTTTTAATGGTGGTCAAGTACATAGGATTAGGGTTCGGTGGGAACTTGATCAGGTCGCTCATTCCCAGGAACTTGCCCCGATGGTACGGTACTGTGAGTAACAGTTCTAACCGAACGCCTGACATTCGCGCAGCTACGTCTGCGCGACCTGGTCCCTTGGTAACTACTAGCTCTCCTACAAATATTTGGATCAGTTAAAGGAGGTAGCCAAGACATTACTTCATCGATGCTCCTATTGGTGTGAGCAAGCTAGTTCTCGAGTTCTCTGTTCTTCTGTTCAACCAGTCTCACCTAATATGTAGAGTAAAGACCTTCATGGGTTGTGATGATGATCTGCTCGTATCTTGGTTGTTTCTAGCATTGATCTCGAGATGTTTCCCAGCACGTCTAGAAGTACCCTCTCCAGCGGAGCTTGACACTCGGTATTCCTTCTGGTCAGCAGGCCTTTTTGACTTTTCTTCATGCGCACCGATCTTCTGGTTACCACCATTTTTCAAAAAGAGTTCCAAAATGAAAATTTAAGCCAAATTTTCTTTAAATGAAATCACCAAACTATTGACACGGTTTTTCATCAACTTAGAATTAAGAAATTCGAAAGAGTATGGAGCTTGTACAAAACCGTAAATAAAGAACACAAGTAGTTTTACATGGTTTAGAGGTTAATGTCCACCTAGTCCATTAGTCTGTATTATTACTATTTTTCTCTCAAGAGAATTGTTTATGACAATTTCTCTAGAGTTTCGGTATATAAGAATTTCGATCCTTTTTCCTGTATATTCCCTCTATATTTATAGTGGATTAATGGACATGTTTGGGTAACTTTCTAATATTACATTTAATTATATTTAATACATTGATTGTATGATATTATACATTTATCACGCAAGATTACAATATTCTAAATACGGATATAAATCCCAAGTCTTTAGGGATCCGAATTTGTCCCTTTCCGTATGTTGGCCGCGAGCTAGATGTAAGCTAAAGGGTTCCAAGATAAGTCGTTCTGAACACTGGGTCAAGCTATGTCTAGGCGACCTAGAGTTCTGGCTAAGCAATCTCTTCGATCCCTTGTCGACATATGCTTAGACCAACCTAAGCATCAGGGAACCTATACCATGACCTCGGAAATAAAAGAAAGCTTCATTAAATGCTTGTCAGTTGTATCGCGTACAACACATGTTAGCTCGTGTTTTTCAGGTACAACAACCATTGACATTACTAGTGAATAGTTAATTCATAAACTGATTTATGAATTTGAGCTCAATAACCATTTAGTTCCAAAATTCAACCCTTAAGGAAACCATTATTCAATTCTATATAGGAAAGGTATAGATTCCTTATCTGTATACTATGTCCCCAACCTTCTACACCAATAAGTCCCCAAAACAAAAAATTTCAGCCTGATCATTTTGACAAACCATAACGAGTGAATCAAATGACTCAAATGGTATAAACATGAGTTCATAGTAACTTTAGGATTTAGATCAATTTTTATATGACCATCTATTGATATGTTCAATTAATACTTTATGATAAGACAACATTAATTAAGTAATAATAAAATATTTAGTCAAGTTATATATAACCTCATTATATAAAGCCCTTCCACTAAGATGTCTTACCACATCAATTATTCGGATCTAGATTACATGTATTGATAATACTAGTATACCGTACTAATAATTTTTAATTCAATGATTCCATATAACTTTGTTTTACTGTGAACTATTTAAATTAATTTCTCTCAATCTTAATCATCTCTTACCAATACAAGATTGAGCTCAAATTAATAGATTTTGAAACTTTTTGATATTTAAATAAAATTTTCCAAACAATAATATAAAACATTCAATATATATAAAAAAATTATTTAATCTATTTATTTCATAAAAATATTGTCCATTACATATGCTTTAAGGGCACCATTCCCAACAAAAATGACATCCATTCATATAGTGTTAGGGTTAGCAGTAAGTCTTGACTTGAAGATTGAGCAAATGAATGTCAAAACTACCTTCTTACATGGTGATTTGGAAGAAGAAATATACATGGAGCAGCAAGAGGGTTTCAAGCAAGAAGGAAAAAAGGACTATGTCGTAGATTAAAGAAAAGTCTTTATGGCTTAAAACTAGTACCAAGACAATGGTACAAGAAGTTTGAGTCGGTCATGGGAGAGGAAGGCTATAAGAAGACTACTTCAGATCATTGTTCTTGCATAAATTCTCTAATGTGATTTCATCGTTCTTTTACTCTATAGGGACGATATGTTAATTGTTGGCCAAAATGTTTTCAAAATTGACAACTTAATAAAGCAGTTAAGCAAGTATTTTTCCATGAAAGACTTAGTACCAACAAAGCATACTCATGGCATGAAGATTATCAGAGACAGAGGCACCAAGAAACTATGATTGTCATGAGAGAAGTACATTGAAAATGCACTTCAAAAATTTAATATAGACAAGGCTAAAGCAATTGGCCGTCCTCTTCCTAATCGCTTTAAGTTGAGTTCCAAGCGGAGTCCTTCTACAATTGAAGAGAAGGGAGAGATGAAAAATGTTTCATATGCTTCAGCGGTTGGAAGTTTAATGTATGCCATGGTGTGTACACAAACAGATATTGCTCACACGATCGAAGTAGTGAGTAGATTCCTTTCAAATCCTGGATACACATAAGTAAAATGGGTTCAAGTATATTTGAGGCACTTCCAAAATATTCTTGTGTTTTGGAAAGGGCATACCTGAGTTAGTTGGATACACATGAGCAGATATGGTTGCCGATGTAGACTCAAGAAAATCCACTTTAGGTTACCCGATTATGTTTGCAGGGGGAGCTTTTTCATGGCATTCAAAATTATAGAAATATGTTGTGCTATCCACTATTAAAGCAAAGTTTATTGCTGTGATGGAAGCATGTAAAGAGTTGCTACGGATGAAGAAGTTCTAGCCGAACTTGGTTTTCTGCAAGACAGATATCAACTATTTTGTGATAGCCAGAGTGCTATTCATCTTGGGAAGAATTCCTCATTCCATTAAAGATCAACCATATTGATGTACGATATCACTGGATTAGAGATATGTTGGAGAAGAAGCTACTCATCTAGAGAAGATCCACACAGAATTTTGAGTTTTGTCGTCTAGCTGCAGGAATGATGGAGCCCCTTTATAAATTCAGGAGAGGGACATTTGTTAGTAGGTTGATTATTAGTGGGTTCCTCCATTATTGAGGGCTCACATGTATGTATGTATGGCAACAATTCACCAAGGAAAAAGCAAAACAAAGAGAAGAAAGACTTCTCTAATTGAGATTTGGGAGAGAGTGAATACTGTGGAAAAGTTTTTCTCAAAAGGTGAGTGACAAAATATTGAGAGATTATATATTTTTGGAGTTTTTGAGTGCCACTATTTTGAGTTAATCTCGACATTGTAATACCTCTACAAATACTTTAGAGAAGACTCTCTCATTATACCTACTGTATTAGTAGAAGAAAAATGTTCGGAGTTTGTCCGGTGAATGTAGCCCAAACAATAAGATGAACCACGTAAAATTCTTAATATCATTTTTGCCGATTATTTATTCTTGTTGACTTTATACTCGCTGCACCCAACAACGAAAATGGGTTACCAAAAAACACATAACTTCTCCCAAGCTGAGTTGGAGAACAGTTATTTACTGGTACAGCATTTCTTTTGATTAATGTTATTATTAAATTAAGGATGTGCAAAGTACAACATTTCTTTTGATTAATGTTATTATTAAATTAAGGATGTCAAATGTGAGCAAAGTACAACATAAATCGATTATTAAAAAAATATTGATCTGAACCAGAGAATATATGCTTGAGACTTCATAAATATATATTTAACTATGCAAAATCTTTTGAGTAAAATTATTTATTTGACGCTACCTCAGTTTTTATGGGTAATTAAAATAAATATTATAAATACTCTACAAAGAGTTACGAAGATGGAATAATTACATCTAGCATGTTTTTTTAACTTCTATCTACAAATATAAGGAACCAAACTTTAATTACAAATATTTTGTCAAGCTTCAATTACAAATATACCAAAAATTCAACTTTTTTCTTCTTATTTTCTTCTCTCTCTTCTTTCTTTCTTTTTTTCTCTCTCACACACATGCACAACAACTTTGCTGCTCAAAGCTAACTGCCGGAACTCCAAACTCCACACGCGTCGTCCACTCAAGAAAAGCACTGGCCAACGAGATTGACATCATAGTTTCACTATTGGACCCAATGTCGAAGCAAGCACAAGCACTGGTTACAAGTGAAATCGGCAAAATTTTGACTGTATTTTTTAGAGAGCTCCGGCCACCCCAAGGCTAGAGCATAGTACCATTAGAGCCAGCAATTCAAGAGGAACAAAACCTAATCACCTGTTTCCCTTAAATCGTTGTTGCTCTCCGACAAATTTGTGGATATATTCGCCACTTTAGAAGTATTTTCTGGCATCGGTACCAACACACCCTATATTTCGATAGTCATTTTGGTATATGCTAAGCCTAGGTTTCTCACTATTACCAAAAAAGATTTAAAGGGGTCGGATTTGTGGTGGAATTATAATGCTTCAAAAGTAACTTTTTAACTACTTTTTTATTTTGTTATCCAAAAATCAACTACAATGAAAACATATAAAATTTAAAACACAACCAATTTAACTAGTCACCAAAAATTAAGTTTTTATTAACAAATAGTATCCTAAACAATATACTTAGTTACTCTCTACATGGTTAACCAAAAATTAAATGAAATTCAAGCGTAAATACAAGTTTAAAAACAACCAAGCTAATGAGTAACTTAAAACATCTTATTATTGTACATTTAATACTTACCAAACATCTTATTATTGTACATTTAATACTTACCAAACATCTTATTATTTTAATACTTTTTTTTATTAAAACAAAAGCTACTTTTAAAAAGTTATTTTCAATAAATTTTAAAACAACTTTTAAAGTAACCAAAAAACATCTTAAACATTACATAAGTAGATAAGTTCCTAAAAAGTAATTATAGTAATACGTTACCAAATATTAACTGCAATAATAGGTTACTAAATAGTAACTACAATAATAAGCTACCACATAATACTACAATAATAAATTATCATAATATAACATAAAAATTAACTCATATATTAAAAGATAACCAACATATTAAATGAATTAAAAGACAACAAAAAAAATAACTTAAAAGATTCTATAATAATGGAAAATTTTAATCCTGCATACTTTCTCCCTCTTTTGCACATATCCAATTTTGGAAGATTTTCCCCGCAATTTTCTGAGATGTGCTATGAAAACCTTGTACTGTTTAGAAAGTTGAATTTTTTTTCCCTCAAAAAATGTGTAATTATTTACAAATTTTGTATAAGAAAATTGGATATTCTTATAACTATTTTTTCCTCAAATATTTTTTATATTAGGTGGATGAAAAATCCCTATCAAGAATTTTTAAAGCATTGATAAAAAGGGCTGAAAACCCGAGAAGTAATAAATGATTTAGATAACACATTAGAATATCCACATTACTACATCTACATGGAGCTTCAGTAATAATACCATGCCAAAACCAGCTGGATATACATAAAGATAATAATATTACACAAACTTCATAACCGTTCTATGTATAACAATCTTTTGCTTTATCAATTGTCAGCGAATGTTGAATGACAGAAGAATCAGAACCATGACATCAAGGTTCGTGATCAAACAAGCTCAAGAATTAAACTGAGCAAAACTCATTACTTGATTTACAAGTCAATGCTACACTCTCTCTTTCTTCCTTCTTTTTCCAATTTGAATTCATTTCCATTTCCAGGTATTCTTTCAAGCTTAACCAACTTGAGCCGGTTTGATCATCCTTCTGCTGCCAAAAAAGAAAAGTCTAGTCGTGATTCATCTGTCATTCACTCATTTTGAGCCTTACTAAATGCTTAGCCCCCCGCCATGACACATAAGTGAGTGGCAATGGTACAACTAGAGGATCATCCTTGGCATTCGATCACCAAGCTACTTCTTTGGAAAGAAGATAATGGAAAGTGAAGTTGTGAGGAATCCATTCAATCCCTTTCCAGATTCTCTTGTGTTGACAGTGATGATGAATAGTCTTTCTTCGAGAATCAGGTACAAAATGTTCGACCATCTCTACCAAATCTGCTGGAGATAAGCCTGAATCCTTTGCAAAAGACTCCACAATCTTGGGGAGAAGGATTTTTGGCTCTTTCTGTATAACGAATGTCGATTGAATGTACTCTTCCTTTGCCATCTCCAGCTCCTCAAACACTCTCTTTGGTGTATATACACGAACCTAAACAAGCAAAAGTAACTTTGAGATAGATCTTGGTAACAAGTACTTAATTAAAAGCTATGAAGTGGAAAATTCTTCTAGCAGCTCTTGTTAAGGAGCTATTAAGTGTTTTTCTAAAAGAAATATACTTTCATTGGGCTGTAGTTGTGCAGTCAGGTTAGATTTAACATTAGCCAAAAACACAGAACATACTTTTAATAAAAATTTAGTGATTGAAAAACATTAAAATAAATGGAAGGAAAAGCCTCCGGGAAATGTAAATCACTTAATGATAAGAATCGCTATTTTTTAGCATGGCTAGAAAGCCTCCGGGAAGTATCTTATCTTACACTTTCTTTCATTTTCTTGAACTATGCACAGAACAGAATAGAAGTCAAAATAGAAAAAACAACTCTTAAAAATATCAATAAAAATAACGAACTATTTTGATTCTTGAAGTAGCCTAGACATTAGAAAAGAGGCATTATGTATGTTATACAAGACAGTGAATAAAGACCATTACCGCAGGGTCAGACTGGCTTCCAGAGCATAGTCCAAAATGTAAAAGAGGTTCAGGATGCTCAATGGCAAAAGCTTTTCGAGCGTCTCCAGCCTTGAATTTGGTTTTTGAAGAAAACAGTAGCCTCAACCACTGGAGATAAAGGTGAGTTAGTTGAGTCATAACAAAACAGTATGAACTAGCATAGGTGATTCCAAGATATAAACCACTAAGTATCAATCAGCAATAGATTCAGTACAAAAAAAAAATTGGAAAAATAAGGTTTAATCTAGAAAAGAAAATGAAGCTTACTTGTCCTGGACGAGGCAATCGGCATCCCAGCATAGAGCTCTGAATCAAATCAACACTAATGGTATGACCTCCCACATTGTATGCAGCCTGAATCAAAGACAAGACCATAATTAATAGTTAGTTTATATTCTTTACCTTTTTCTTATTCAAACTTTATTTGAGAAGCACAGTTTACCTTTAGTAGTAAAGAAGCTCTTTTAAGACTATTCTGTGGTATCCCATAAACCAAAAATGCCTATAAAATGATTGAAAACAAACGAATATTAATCAGATACTTTATAACAAAAATTGCGATATAGAAGCAACAATTAAATTGGTGGTTTTAGATATTTACATGCATTACTAGTGAATTATGAACATTAATCCAAAATGCTAACTTCTCCTCATGTTTCATCTTTCTGAGATCAACATCTTCCAACTGATAGACAAGTGACCTGCCAAGAAATAATTCCAACCTCAAAGATTTGCAAGAAACTTGTATGAATCAATGAAGAAAACCAGGGAACAAC
This sequence comes from Humulus lupulus, assembly GCF_963169125.1. Classification (NCBI taxonomy): domain Eukaryota; kingdom Viridiplantae; phylum Streptophyta; class Magnoliopsida; order Rosales; family Cannabaceae; genus Humulus; species Humulus lupulus. Next base: position 141,463,759 of record NC_084793.1, read on the forward strand.
TTTACAAAGTCTTGGGGAAGCTCCATCTTGAATTACATGAAAATCACACATGCAGAAATTCCATTACATAAAAGAAATTCACAGTATGCCCATTTTAGAACTCAACTAACAGCATCATTGGTGTATGAAATGACAGTATGCCAATTTTAGAAATATCAAAATGTATGAAATGACACTCCAAAACAAGATGAGAGATGATACAAAAAAAAAACTGAGGTTTTGAACAATTAGATCGCTAACCTGAATTTTTGTAGCATGTTCTCAACATCTTTTAGTTTCTCAGCATCTCTACAGATCCACTGAACCTTTAGCATTCTGCAGTAAGGTCCACCAAGTCCTTCTGGCCCCTCAAAGTGAAAGTGGCTATCATGATGTGAATTGAAAAATGGTAACTTTTTACTCAACGAGCTCCACTTTTCATTCTGATTTTGTGAAGAGGCCTCATATATTGAAGAGGAGAATGTAACAGGAGGAGAGGAAGTGTAATCTTGATTGATCAAAGGTGGGTCTGCAAGTTCACAGTATATGACTGAGATACACCTAATCATCTCTTCTGAGAGACAGTTTGGTGTCTCTGGAACATGATCACTGAAACAAGTGTCTAAATGCTCTGCCAGATTTGCATTTGGGGATGCACTCTCAGCTTGCTGTACAAGAAATAAGGAAAGTTTGCATTAGTGAGCCGTATAACTTGCATAATCACCAATTATAGGTACTACTCTCAGTATCCATAACTAAAGCCTGTTAATCTTTAGTTGAATTTTCATTTGTTAAATTACCTCCAACATTGACAAAGGTAAAGAGTGGTATGAATCTACAGCCTTATTTAAAAATTTCCTTGGTGAAGTTCTAAATGAACAAGCTGAACGCTGAGATAGGGAGGAGTGACTGCGATGGATACTTGAATCTAGCAGTTTCTCTGGTTCCCATGCATCCACACATTCCTGCGAGTTGCCAAGAGAATTCCGAGGAGACACTAGACTCCCAGAGTAAATGACAGAAGTTTCTTTTTGGGGTATAACATCTTGTGAAGAAGCTTCTGAAGATATTCCTTTATCTGTGCTCAAAACTGAATTAAGTCTTCCATTCATCGTTGATACTGACAACACTTTTTGATCAAATGTTTTCCGGTACAATGAGAGAAGATATCGTTCCAAATACTGAATTTCCAGTTCTAGCACTGTGATTTCCTTTATTAGATCCTTGGTAGGCTGAAGTAAAGTAAAAGGAATATCAAATATTGGCCCGTGAACATAGATGACTAAAAAGGTGAAGCAGTAAAAGACTGTTCAAACAACTTGAAAACATCAATGGTCTCTAGTAAACCAACCAATTATAAAGCTTAGTTATTTCTTTTCTGGATCCATCAAGTAAAGGAAGAGCAACTACAGGTTGTAATTCCGTAGTGATTCGACTCTATTCACAGAAGGAAAAAGAGAGAGAGAGAGAGAGAGAGAGAGCATTCAAATTAGTACTATCACATTGTAGAGAACAATTGATGGTTACCTTTGGTATTGATTCATTAGTTGCTGCTTCATGTGACAATGGCTGATAACTTAATGCATTTTCCAATGCATGACGTACAGCTAACTGCTCCTCTAATTGCCTCTGAAGCTTCAGAACCTGACGAGGGGAGAAAGATTTTAGACCTGCAATTACTATAAATACGCAGATGGAAAATAACACCACATTTTAGATTGAAAAAAGAACTCAATTTCCCTGAACTACACATTCTTTACCATGAGCGCAAGGGACTAGAGCCATACATGACTAGACTAGTAAACATGTATCATTTTATCAAATCAACATATTCACAAAGAACAAGAATGAATACAGTACATGTGTAAGCTATCATAAGCTTCTTCTTCGCAAACCATAAAAGTTAAGACCTTCACAAGCCCAACAATTATCTCATTAAAGCTAGGATTATTACCTCCTGATTTAAAGAACTCTGAACCTTTGGTTTAGAGGATTTCCTCTTCCTAGCTTCGGCATAGTCTTCCCTTATTACCATCTCCTTCTATAAAAGCAAAAAGAGAATACTAGTAAGGAGAAATGGTCTTACACTGGACTGTACCTGACCAGACTTATAAATGAGCAAGAATTTGGTCTCACTCCTTCACAAGAGAGCTCATTTAACCCATATGTAATTAATATGGTTGCACATATTTTAAGATTTTCCTAGGCTTTAACAAATCAAAACATGTGAAGAAAAATGTTTCATTACAAGTTTCCATAATTAACGCATTGAATGACATAAAAAAATATATACATAAATTACTCTCTCTCTCTCTCTCTCTCTCTCTCTCACACACACACACACACACACTGGTAATAACATTTTCTGTCTTTGTTTTAATGCAAATGGGAGATTGAAGATGATGTCCACAAAGAAAAGAATGTCCAGAATGCACCGAAATGAGAAAGGAAAAAGGTCCTGAAATATATTACCATCTTGACTTGGGAAGGAGCTTCCAGGATGGTATTCATTTTGTCCCACTTTGAGTTCCTTTTAAGTGGATCACTATCGCTGAAAATAACAGCACTAGTTAAATAACTAAAGAACTGATTTTTTTTTTTTTTGCATATTCTATAGAGAAGAAGATCCAAGAACACGTCACACATGACGAGAGATTAAGGTAAATCTTGGTCAGAACCTCCCAATTGCTGAAACCAATACATTCATTGAGGCAATCTTCATACGTTTTCCCCCTTCTTTTATTTTCTAGTTCAAAGAAACAAGCCAGAGGAAAGAAAGAAAAAAACATGTGTAGAAAGTATAGTATGAAAAAAATACCTTTTAGAACGCTTATGCCTAGAGGCTCTTGCTTCCACGAGCTTGAATGGCTTCAAATTATAACCCCACCACTTTATTTCATGCATAATAACATAACAAAAATTGGCACTAGCCCCACACCACACCTAGAGATTCACTAAACCAGCATTAATTGCAGCATAAGCCAGCATGGAATATTGACAATTGATTATACAGAGACAAGCCCCAAAACAAAGGAAACAGCCAAACGACATTAATTGCAAGAGCATAAACTTGCTTATAACCAAACAGAAACCCCACTCAGACAGAGTAGGACTACTCACCGCAGATGGGCTTTTGTTTTTCCCTTGAAAAGGTGCACCAAATCTGGCGTTTAAAGGAGCAAATGGGTGTTTCACAGCTCTATCTAACTCAAACCCAGAAATCCCATTTCGTGTTTTCTTGAGATTCGTGTGATACAACTAAAAATAATTGTGGTACAAGTAGAATATCCTGATTTTTTACACGTCCATACCATACATATAAAGGACATAGTGCTCATAAAGGTGATTAATTTTGTTTGACCAGTCGCTTGTCTTAGAAAGCTATACCAACTTTAAGCTTTTGCTATGGTGGGCTTTTGACATTTTGCATTAAAAGAAGTTACAAAAAACCAGTTCGTGGCTTTGATTGAAATGAGGAGCAAAAGTAGAGCTCCACCATTAAAAAGAGGAACATAGCGACAAGATACAGGGTTTTGTTTTACACAGTCATGCATACACTCTACAGTACAACACCTTAAACAGTGAAGGACGTGGCATTGGTTCATCCAATTGCTTAAGCCTGATTAATTAAATGCTTGACACTAATTTTATGGTAACTTTGATCAGTAATAGCTGGTTAATGATGCTAGTGAGATATCTTTCTCTTTAAATTTAGTTGAATAGACTAACTAGTAAGTGGTGACTTAATCAATCTTGTAAAAGTCAATACAAATCGTATCTAAGTCCACATATTTGTTCAAGAGTTGGTACGATTACTTTACCCAAATAAAGCATATCACGTTGAGGTAGATACAGATACTTTAATATATATATATATATATATATATATATATTAAATACACAATACAATGTTAGCTTTATGTTATAGGTGTCCAACAGAATGAATATGCAGGCACTTAAGAAAAAATAAAACAAAAGCAAGAGACCTCGAAAGAGCTGAAAGATAAAGAGTCAAAGTTAAGAAAATATAGTATAAGGGGGTGAGATTGACATGAAAAGACTGGTTATGGTGCATGCATGGTGGTGGGAGATGGGGGTGGGGGCTTTTTAACCCCTTTTCAGACATTATAGGATACAACCAAAGTCGTTCCTGCATGGCCAATAATCAGCTGCCAACATTATTCCTAAAACTACAAATAAATAATAATTAGAATTATAATAAAAACAACTGCTAAAAGCTTTTTGCCTTTTTTGGATAGATAGCTAATGGAAAGAGACGACACATAAAGTGGTATTAGCGCAAAAAAATAAAGTAAAGTTAGGATGATTATAATCAATTGGTTTCATATGGATTTGTGTCAAAAATAAATGCCGGCATTAATTCGAGAGTAAAGTTTCATCAACTATTTTAATTTTATATATATATATATATATTCTAGTTACAAACATGCAATATGGACGTTTTTTTTTTAGTTTTATTTATAAAATTTATTAATTATTTTTATTAAATTTATATTAATGTTATATAAATTTTAAATAAATATTTTATTTTAATTAAATAATTTATTTATTTTTGTTTAATGTAATATTAAATATTATAAGTAGATTTTAAATTTAAGTTTCTTGCTAGTTTTTTTTTTTTTAAATAATTTGTTGCTAATTCAGAGTAGAATATATTATATGTTTAATATGATATTATTCTCATAAGTGAGTTTAAGTTTAATTAAATTTTATTTAAATTATAAAACGTATGATTTTATTATTTTTAAATAATTATCATTGTAAATATCTTAAAAATATCATATTTTATTCTGTTAAATTATTTATTATTTTAAAATAATTATCATTGTAAAATATCTCAAAAATATCATATTTTAATTTATTTAATTATTTATTATTTTTAAATAATTATCATGGTAAAATATCTCAAAAATATCCTATTTTAATTTTTTTAATTATTTATTTTATTTGATTTAAGTTTAAGTGTTTTCAAACTACCGTTAAATATAAGAATATTATGTTAAATATAAGAATATTCCGTTAAAGTTAACATTAAAAAAATAAAAAACCATTAAAATAAAGAATTTCTGTTATCTACACACTTATTATATAGAAAATATATATTTTAATATGTGTTCGATGCGAATATACTAAAGTAGTTCAAAAGTTTCATTCTCTTAGGATTCGAACAAATACTTTTGAGGGGGCAAGATGTTATACCCAGATTTCGAGCCATGTTAAATGTGACCTCGAAAGCTGGATTCGCAGCGAATGAACCTGTAAAGTTCGAAGTAGGCTCCAGGATTAAATATCGAGCCTGCAAGACTCGAGACAACCTCGAATGTGGTGGCCTCGAGACGTTCACGATCTCGAACGGTAGCTCCCGAGACGCCTCTATCCTCAGGAATGACCTCGGATCAGGGACTCCGAGCCTGACGTACGTACGATCTCGAAGCCATGTGACCTCGGGAGATGTCATTAGCTCGAAAGCCGATGAGAAACCTGGGAGATTAAGGCCTTGGAGATATATGATGTTGACTTTGAATATCTATAAGTGTTGTTTATAAGGGGCGTGTTCAGCATTTATTATTGTAAATCCCATAAAATCATGGGATATTATTCGATTAGTTATACGCCCCCTGGTCTTCAGGGGACGTTTCCTTTTATATCGGATTGCAGGCATTTAAAGCCATTTATTTTATTTACACAAAAAGAGTAACTACCCAAAAAATGTGGGATAGTATTCTGCATCCTTCTCTATAAATAGAGAAGTCGTGCACCATTGTAATGGACCGAAATTCTGAACCTTGAGAGAAAACTCTGAAGAATTCACGCTTAAGAATTTTCAGAGATAATCTTGAGTTTAATAACAAAGACTCGTGGACTAGGCAGATTTAACTGCTGAACCACGTAAAAATCGTGTTTTGTGTTGTTATATTTTAATTGGTCATTGCTGTTTGTTGTTTACGTGCTCTTCTTTCACTGATTGACGAAAAACGGCGTCAACAGTTTGGTGCTTTCATTGAGAGCCTTAAGCATTCATCCCTGAAAAAGTCATGGCCACAAACAATCAGAACACACCTGAAGAAAATTACCCAAGACGTCCTGGAAAACAACCAATGGAGAACCCGGATGTTGAAGAGAGACGTGGGTCTTCTGATTCCCGAGGACCACCTCCTCCACCAAGAGATGAGGATATGTACTACAATCCGGAGCGGTATGTTCCTATTGTGGAACTTGAAAACCGGCAATTGAAGCAGTTGTTGGCAGAGGCCAACAAACGGAATGAGGAGTTGAGAAGGATAGTCGCAGAGGCGCAGGTGGCTCAGCCCTCGCCTCCGCGCGAAAACCAAGTCCCTCCTTCAAGGGACGTGCATGTTCCTCCCCAGAGACCCCGTGGGCGTCCATGAAAAGATGCTGCCACAAGGAGGCCGACTCAACCTCCGGCACCAGCAGAGCCATCTGCTCCACTTAGGCCCCAGAGGAGTACTCGGGCTCGGGCCTCGGCTAACCCGCCTGTGGAAGTGCCTGCAGGAACTGAGAATAACCGAACCCCTGCAGAGGCTCGGACTCAGGTACCTGGGAGCGCACCAAACGCGACCGACCCATCTCGGGCAAATTCTGGACCCTCTAGGCCGCGACAAGGGTGGCAGCCACTGTCGCCTATACGGTTCCCTCCATCACCCATAAGATATCCTTCGCCCCCCCGCAGGAACGCTCAACCCGTTCGAGATCAGGGTGAAGGGCGTACGGGGGGAAGACAAGGAAACGGGGAGGCTTTCCAGGAGCAGAGAGGTGCCCCATCTGAGAAAAGTCAGATGTCTCGGTCTCGCACGGTGGAGACGAGGCGACGTGGGAAGAATCCATCACGAAATAACCAAGCAATGAGTTTTACCAGTGATGAGTCCGGAGAGACCAGGTCGGTCAGAAAGCATGACCGAGGTCGTAAGAATACCGGAAGCCGCAAAAATCGTCACGACCTGCGAGACCACCTGAATCAGAGTCGGGGTAATGGTGACCAAACGAATCCTGACTTGAGGAATCTCTTGAATAGGCGTAGAGATCCCACGCGGAGACGCGAGCCTGGGATTGTGATCGATGACAGCCGATTCCAGACAGTACCTCCTACGGACCCAGTCCAAGAAAGAATCGACCAGCTTGAAAAAGCCTTTAGGCTTTTGAAGAATGAACGAGGAAATGGTCGATATGAGGACTCTGGCGAGGAGCTCGAGCCATTTGCTCCTCATATTTCCAGTACTCCATTTCCTCAAGGGTTCCGGATCCCTCACGTCCCAACGTTCGAAGGAAAGACCGACCCGTGTAGTCACCTGAGCACATTCAACACTATCATGAGAGCCAGTAACGTGGGTTACGAGCTCAGGTGCATGTTGTTTCCAACATCATTGGCAGGACCTGCCAAAAGTTGGTTCGAAAAATATAAGAGACACTCAATAACTTCTTGGGAGCAGTTGTCTAAAGACTTTAAGAAGCAGTTCAGAGCAATGATGGGGGTCAGACCAGAGGCATCCACCTTAACTAACGTCCGACAACAGCCAGGCGAAACACTAAAAAGTTACCTAACAAGATTTAATCTGGAAGTCGCCCGAGCTCGGGACATGGATGACAGTGGGCACCTAATGGCTATCCGAGTTGGTGTATTGCCGGGAAGTGCCCTTTGGGACGACATGCAAGGGAAACCGGTAAGGTCAATAACCGAGTTCAACAGACGAGCGCAGAGGTTTGTCAATGTAGAGGAAGCGAGGTCGACGCTCAATGCAACTTCCCAGCCCGAAACTACAACGATAAAAATTAACTCTGCCTCAACCTCGGCGGACCCAGCAGCTCCAAAGCCTGCCACGGAGAACCCCTCCAAGAGGAAAAAGAACGAAGGAAGTAACCCCGAAGCCGAGGGAGGAAAGAAAAAGAAAGGGGAGAGGTATTTCTCCGTGTATAGAGTATACACCGAGCTCAATGAGTCTCGGGAGAACATATACCTAGCTAATGAAAACCAGGTCCCCTTTAGGCGTCCGGACCCGATGAGAAATCAAAAATCCAAGAGGGATTCCAGTAAGTATTGCCGGTTCCACAGAGACACCGGCCACACAACCGATGAATGTCGACAACCGAAGGACGAGATCGAAGGATTGATCTCGAGAGGTTACTTCCGGCAGTATGTCAAAAACCATAATACCAGTCAGGCATTCACGAGCTAGAGAATAGCCGCGCCTTCGATGACACAAAACAATAGTTCCCGAGCTCGGGAAGAAGACAGGCCCCCGCCAATAGATGGAGAGGATGTAATAACCATCTCGGGAGGGCCTCATCTCGCAGGAGTGGGCAGGAACACCCAAAAGAGATATGTTAACGAGCTGAAGACTGGGGACAGGTCTCCTTATGAACCTGAACCTAGGGCTCCCAAAAGTCAGAGGATTGAGACACAACCAATAACCTTCACTGAGGAAGACGCATCCCATGTCCAGTTTCCTCACCACGATCCGCTGGTCATTACTCTTCAGTTGGCCAACAAAAGGGTCCACCGAGTTCTCATAGATAATGGGAGCTCAGTCAACATCCTTTACAAAGCAACCCTCGAGAAGATGGGACTCTCCCTTCGCGACCTGAAAGCGTGTGCAACTACTTTGTACGGATTTTCAGGAGAAGGAACCACCTGCATGGGATCCATTGAGCTCCCCGTGACCTTGGGAGACTACCCAGTCTCGGCAACCAAGATGATGGAGTTCGTGGTAGTAGATTTACCATCAGCCTACAATGTACTGCTCGGGAGACCCGCCCTGGTCGGGCTGGGGGCAGTTTCGTCAGTAAGGCATTTGGCCCTTAAGTTCCCAACCCCTAGCGGGGTCGGGACATTGAAAGGAGACCAATTAGCAGGGAGGGAATGTTACAGCATCTCCTTGAGAGGAAAGAAACAGACGAGCGCACAAGAACTCGTCATCATACAAAACAAAGACGAAACGGTCTTAGAGATTGATGAAGAGATTGATCCAAGGATTGAGGAGAAAGTTGACCTCGAACCCTTAGAGGAGCTCGAAGAAATTCAGCTCGAGGAAGCTGATCCCTCGAAGAAGGTGAAGGTCGGAAAACACCTCCAAGATGAGGCAAAATAGCAATTAATTTGCTTTTTGAGGAAAAACCAGGATGTCTTCGCGTGGTCACACTCAAACATGGTGGGGATAAGCCCGAATATAGCAAGCCACGCACTGAACATAGACAAAAGCTTCCCCCCGAAGCAGCAAAAGCGAAGACAGCTGGACGAAGACAGAAAGAAAGCACTGAAGGAGGAGGTTGACAAGTTAAAGGCAAACCGATTCATAAGGGATGCTTTTTACCCTGATTGGGTAGCCAATCCGGTGTTGGTCCCGAAGCCCAATGGGACGTGGCGAACCTGTATTGATTACTCAGACCTAAATAAAGCTTGCCCAAAAGACTGTTTTCCGTTACCAAGGATTGACCAGCTCGTGGACGCCATAGCGGGGCATGGCCTGATGTCGTTCATGGATGCTTATTCTGGATATAACCAGATTCCCATGCATGCCCCCGACCAAGAACATACGAGCTTCATCACGAATAAAGGGCTATACTGCTATAATGTCATGCCATTCGGGCTCAAGAATGTTGGAGCCACATACCAGCGGCTCGTAAACATGATGTTTTCAGAACAAATAGGGAACAACATGGAGGTTTATGTTGATGACATGCTTGTCAAGTCTCAACTCGACAAGAACCATGTTGATGACCTCGAAGAGTGCTTCGGTGTGCTCAGGAAGTATAACATGAAGCTAAATCCTCAGAAGTGCACTTTTGGGGTGTCCTCAGGAAAATTTATGGGCTTTATTGTAAACTCTCGTGGAATCGAGGCTAACCCTACAAGATTAAGGCCCTGATTGACATGCCCTCACCTCAGAGGCACAAAGATGTCCAAAGCTTGACTGGCAGGATGGCAGCCCTAAGCAGATTCATCTCGAAATCTACGGACCGTGGTCTTCCATTTTTTAACTTATTAAGGGGAGGTAAGAAATTTGAATGGACGGAGGAATGCGAGTTGGCTTTTCAGGAGCTCAAAAAGCACCTTGCAGAACCACCCATCCTGTCGAAACCTGAAACGGGAGAAATACTGTACCTATACCTTTCAACCACCGAACACGCGATAAGCGCAGTGCTCGTTCGAGAAGAAGAGAAGGTGCAAAGACCCGTCTACTACATCAGTAAAAGATTACTGGGGGCAGAGTCAACATACCCATTGATGGAGAAACTCGCGCTCAGTTTAATTCATTCATCTCGAAAACTCCACCCCTACTTTCAGCGCATCCCATCCATGTGCTGACTGATCAACTGCTTAGGCAAGTCTTGTCTAAACCAGAAGCTTCAGGTCGACTTCTTAAATGGGTTGTTGAGCTCGGACAGTTCGAGATCACCTACCACTCGAGAACGACCATTAAGGCACAGGCATTGGCGGACTTCATAGTGGAATGTACTGGAATAGCCGACGGCGAGGTAATAACCTCGGCCCACGAGCTGTGGAAACTTTACGTCGACGGCTCATCAAATGAAAATGGAGCGGGGGCAGGGGTCATTCTGGTTACCCCTACAGGGAGTAGATTTCATTCTGCCTTAAGATTCGGCTTTAAAGCGTCGAATAATGAGGCCGAATACGAGGCTTTACTCGCGGGACTTCGTATAGCAAAGGAGCTCAAAGCAAGAGCTATACATTGCTACAGTGACTCCCAGCTCGTGGTTAATCAAATCCTAGGAGAATACCAGGCTCGTGGTACAAGAATGGCAGCTTATTTGGAGAAGGAAAAATCCGCGTTAGAGTGTTTTGAATTCTATACAATCGAACAGGTTCCCCGCGAGCAGAACTCTAATGCAGATGCCTTAGCTCGACTCGCCACATCCACTGAAAATGAAGAACTGAATGTTGTACCCATAGAACGCCTATCAGCACCTAGCATTAACGAGCCAGAAGAGGAAGATGTGTGTATGATCGAAACAGAGCCAACCTGGATGACCCCAATAGTTGATTATCTCGAAAATGGAGTCCTCCCAATAGATCGGAACCAGGCTCGAAAGTTGATGTATCAACTTCCCCGTTACACCATTTTGGATGGAAAGCTATACAGAAGGGGATATTCCATGCCGTTACTTAGATGCGTAACCCCTCCCGAAGCTAAGAAGATCATTGAAGAAATTCATGAAGGCTTTTGCGGAGATCACACCGGGGGGCATAGCCTGTCCAAGAAGATCATACGCCAAGGATATTTCTGGCCAACCATCAAAATGGATTCTTTCGAGTACGTGAAGAAATGCGACAAATGCCAGAGATTCACCACGATACCCCGACCTCCACCATCCGAGCTGACCATGTTGACTTCCCCATGGCCTTTCATGGTATGGGGCATAGACCTCATAGGCTCTCTCCCGACTGGTAAGGGCGGAGTAAAATATGTTGTGGTCGCCATGGGTTACTTCACAAAGTGGACGGAGGCTGAACCATTGGCGACTATAACTTCAAAAAAGATCCTTGATTTCGTGGTAAAAAGCATCGTGTGCCAATATGGGGTACCAAGGAAGATTGTATCCGACAATGGAACCCAGTTCGATTGTGACTTGTTCACCGACTTTTGTGAAAAGAACGGCATAATAAAGAGTTTTTCGTCAGTAGCCCACCCTCAAGCGAATGGCCAGGTCGAGGCTGTAAACAAAACTCTCAAAAGTTCTCTGAAGAAAAATTTAGAGGAAGCAAAGGGACGGTGGCCCGAAGAATTGCCCCAAGTCCTTTGGGGATATAGGACCACAGCTCGAACATCAACGGGGCATACCCCGTTCTCCCTAGCATACGGCTGTGAGGCAATGTTGCCCATCGAGGTCGAAATTCCAACGATCCGAACTCAGATTTACGATCAAAGTTCAAACCACACTCATCTCGAGGAAACCTTAGACCTGATTGAAGAAAAGAGAGAAGAGGCTCAGCTGAGAAACGCTGCTTACCAGCAACGAACTACCAGGTATTTCAACAAGAGGGTTCGAGATCGAAAGTTCGGAATGGGAGATCTGGTGTTAAGACGCGTATTCTTGGCAATGCGAGATCCAGCAGCTGGGGTGCTCGGGCCAAATTGGGAAGGACCATACCAGATAGAGTCAATCATCCGTCCCGGTGTGTACAAACTTGCGAGATTGGACGGGAGCCTGGTACCACGAGCATGGAATGGCGAACACCTTAGACCTTACTATCAGTAGTGTAGGAAGAGTGTTGCCTATAACCATGAGTTTCTATTTGTATTAGTTTGTTTGCTCTTTGATTTCCATCAAATAAAGATTTATTTCATTCAGTATATTATCTCATTTTATTTTTTATTTTTGCAATCTCTCTTAATTTAATAACCTATGGTCACACTCATAGGATATTAAGGGGGCATCATTGGTATATATACCATCAGCTTAAAAAATAAAAAATATATAAAGTATTTGGATATAACCAGATACGCGAGCTTAGATAGTTCAGACATAACCGAGTTATCAAAAACATGAAGTATTTGGATATAACCAGATACGCGAGCTTAGATAGCTCGGACATAACCGAGTTATCAAAAATATATAAAGTATTTGGATATAACCAGATACGCGAGCTTAGATAGTTCGGACATAACTGAGTTATCAAAAACATGAAGTATTTGGATATAACCAGATACGCGAGCTTAGATAGTTCGGACATAACCGAATTATCAAAAACAGAAAACGTTTGAGGTTAACCAGATGTGCAAACTTAACAGGTTTGGAACAAACCAGCCAAAAAACTAATCGACGATAAGTAGGAACCTAAACCTACTTCGGGATAAGTCGAGATCGAGGCTGGAATATCTTAAAGAAAAATAGTTTCAAACTCTTAACCTTGGAATAAAAACCGAGGACGAGGAAAAGTAACTAAGCAAAAAAAAAAGATATAACCAAACCATTCACGTTACATACCATATAAGTACTTTCGAGTTCATGGTTAAAGTAACATCCGACTTTGATGAATAACGAGGTCGGGAGCGGATAATTTGAACAAACTATGCATGAATGCATCGAGTTTCGAGCCTAAATCCAGAATATGTTTGTATGAATAAATAAACATAAATGATTCATCCATATAAAATGTGCAAAATATTTCGAGCCAAGAAATGTAAAGCATACAAAAGTCAATGTTAAAAGAAATTGTATCAGCCCCATGGGCATAAATTAAAATAGTTACAAAAATAAGGGGACGCAGCCCCAATAAGTGATTTCCCCGAGATCAGATTTAAGAGGAGGAGTCTCCTTGGCCTTCTCAGCATCAGTAGCACCAGACCCCCCAGGACGAATAGCATGACTATCCTTCTGAGCAGCCTCTCGAGCAGCTTCACTTGCCTCAAGATGGGCATTCCACCACTCAACATACGTGGCCTCGAGAGGACCCAGGAAGCTAGTGTCGAGGTCGGCATTATCAACCCAAATTTTGTACATGGCTTGGTCGACTGCTCTCTCCTTCTGCTCTTTAAACTCGTCCCGGAGGCGGGCCTTCTCGCTCTCCATGATGTCGAAGGTAGCAGATTTCTCCTCTTTGAGCTTAGCATTAGCCTTCTCAAGACGAGTCTTCGCCTGCTCAAGCTAGGCATTCGTCTTCTCCAGCTCCTCGAGACGGGTCTTCATCTTTTCAAGGTCGGACTTCGAGTCCTTGAGTTCGTCAGCCATCTTAAGCTAGAGATCCTTCGACTTCTGGGCCAGAGACATGCTCGTGTGCACCTCATTGGTCAGCTTATAGTTGAGCTGTGCTGAAACGACAAGGGCCTGAAATACAAAGAACGAATTAGATCGCGAGCTGAGATACAAACATTTAAAGGAGATTTGCGAAGGCTACCGCGATAGTGAGTTAGATACTCTTATCATAAAGAGTATTGCAGTCTGAGGCCTTTTGCACAAGGTCCCAATGGTCGGTGCCGAAGCCTGAAAAGCTTTGACCCACTCGAGAGAGGACATTCGAGCTGAGCACAGCCCCTTGGGTCCCAACGGCGCCATCAAGCATGAACTCCTCAATATGAGGTCCGGCCGTCGGCAGCTGAACCTTGGAGACAGAAGGTTTCTTCAGGGGCCAACCGACTGTTATTTGAGTATCGGTCGGAGGAAGCGAGATGGGCACGGTTATGCCAGACGCGTCAACCTGGACAATCGGTTCCCCGGTTGTGCTCGCAGTAGTCTGGGCCGTCGGAGTCTTCTCGTGGTGTCTGGGGATCTTGGGTGGTCGGTCAGACCTCCGCGGGATTCTCAGACGTTTACTCTTCTGAGCTCCGGATCCCTCATCGCTAAAAAGCACAGCGTCGAGGTCGGAGTCCATGGCACCTGCACAGTTCCAATCAGAGTTAGACATAATGATAATAAGCTTGGGAAAAAAAAAAAACCAAGTGAAGAAAAGACCTAACTGGAACTCTTCCCCGAACTAGAGCTAGGGGACCATGAAATTCCCCCATCTTCAGAAGAAGCAGGGGGAGTACCTTCCCTATAGGTGGGTGATAAACTCGAAAGGTCCCTATAATCGTTGGTCCCGTATTGGACAGCTATCCCGTTCCACATCTCATCCGAAGTATACATGGTGTCATACTTCCCGAGCCCACTATCAAACCTATGGACACAGTCATCTACCCAAATCCATATGTAGAAGTGGTATCTATCATGTGGGCATGAGACTAACCTATTGGGCTTATGCCTTAGTAAGGTGGGGGACCACATTATCGAAGTATGGAGGGCTTTACCTTCATCCGAGTCTGAGCTCGAGGCTTCGTCATTAGCCTCGTTCCCCGACGGCGGACTCCTTGTGCGAACTGGAAGTGGGGACCTCCCCTCTCTCCTCGGAGGGAGGACGCTTGTGGGCAGCGGCACCTGCTCCCAGCGTTCATATTTTTTATTGGACCAATCTGAGGTAGACTGGCCCTCCCCCAAAAGCCCGCATTTTCGGAGCTTATCCTCATGTAAAAGGTACAGGAGAGACCTCCTACCATGAGGGAGTTGGAGCAGGGTCTCCTTTTGTCCCTTCATTGTCTCGTCAGGAGTGGGACGCTGAAAATTGGCTGAAAAGCAAGATACATTTCAACTAAGTACGGATCTAAGAGCTAAAATCTCGAGCACAGAGATAAAGATAACGGGAGTACTTATGAATCCGCCTGAACGAGTAGTGTCGAGACGGGGACAGACCGTCTGTCCAGAAGAAGGCCTTTTTGAAATTAGGCGGATGATTGGGAAGATCTTCAAAGACCTTCTTTTCTTTGGGATAGCTCGAAAGATAATAAAAGCCATCTCCTCCCTGAGCTCGGGAGGGGTTTCTTTTCAGAAAAAAGAGATATAAAATCTCTTGAGGCGAAGGCCCTTCCCACGTCAGCTCGTGGTATAGCGACCTCAGGGCAGACAGCACCCTGTAAGAATTGGTGTTGAGCTGGAACGGAGCCAACCCAACGAAATCTGTGAAGTCTTTGAAAAAAGACTTCAAAGGCAACAGTGCCCCCGCCCTCATGTGTTCCTGGCTCCATGCCGCGTATTTCACCTTGGCGTCGCGGCCCCCAGGGGTGAAACAACTTCGTTCGTGGTCGGCCGGAGCTCGACACTTCAAAGAACTAGACAAGCTGAGGCCATGGTGGGCCAAGATGTCAGTTATCTGACTAGTCGAGGTAACCGAGCTCCAATAGTGCTCGGCCTCGAACATTTCTTTCCTCGGCTGTGAGGAAGAAGGTTCCCCCATTATTGAAAATTGAAGTTCTCTTGGATTGAAGGCGACAGTGACTTTTAGTGCAGGGTCGAGGGGAATCGGCCTAGGCCCTGAATTGGGTTCTGGATAAAGGGCCTCCCAAAGAGTTCTCCTCTTCCCCTCTATGACCTCGTCTATTTGGCGGTGGTAATGAGCTCGAATATCCTCCTGCTCGCACGCAAGCTCGTACTCCCGAATCCGGCGTTGATTACGAGTGAACAGCGACTCCGGGCTCGGGGTTTTTGGCTCGTAAGGGATTGCCAGCAATGACCCCCACCGTCTTTCCAGATTCTGTGACATCTAGCGAGAAAGAAAAAATGGTGAGGGCCATGCATGCAAGAAGTACGAGTTCGATAGAACGAGCTCGGAGTTTAGGTATGAAACAAGCTATACACTAAGACCCTTATTGAAGAGTCAGGACGTGCGTTCCACGAGAAAGGGAGGAGAGTGGATAATTTTTTGAAAATCCTGAAAATCAGGGGAAAAAAGAGTGGCGGATATCCAGAAAAGGCAACCTTGGGTTTCGTGCATTTGTCAAAGCCAAGGTTTTTTACCCGAAATCTTGGTGTACAAGGAACGTCTCTTAAAATTTTAAAATCCAGAAAACAGGAACCTTGCTCAGACATCAAAACTGGGTGTGAACCAGTGATGTAAATTCAGTATGGAAGTCTAAAAAAAACATATGAGCCTATCGGATAAAAATCCCCTAACGTATTATACTAAGAAAATAAATTAGTACATTCAAAGACACAGCAAGAACAGTACGAATAAAAACTGGCAAAATGGAAAGCAAAGATTGCACACTTACACAATAATGGCGATTGCAGGGAAATTGCTGACTTAAGGAGAGGCTGCAAATATGAACTCACGGACTCGAGCAAACCGGGGGTTCTTTGCTTTTTTGGCTGAGAGAACATGCACGAAAGATAGAGGTTTTCTAGGATGGCCTCTGGTTTCGTCCTTTTCTTTTCTTGCTCCTGGTGAACGAAAATAAAAAAGACGATGATGAATGGGGTCTCATATATATAGATGGAAAAAGGGGATTAATCTGGGGCGTTGAATAAAATCCTTACAAGATCCAATGGATGGGGATTACTGATAAGATGGTACCGAAAAGGTGGCAGACGAATGATCGTGGGCATGTTTCCAAGGTACTCAAGTATCATAAGTGAGCAATACCCAACTGACGCGTGTCCATTTTCAGGAGTATGACGGTACGGTTCCCGAAGAAAGCAGTTCAAAAGTTTCCTTCTCTTAGGATTCGAACAAATACTTTTGAGGGGGCAAGATGTTATACCCAGATTTCGAGCCATGTTAAATGTGACCTCGAAAGCTGGATTCACAGCGAATGAACCCGTAAAGTTCGAAGTAGGCTCCAGGATTAAATATCGAGCCTGCAAGACTCGAGACGACCTCGAATGTGGTGGCCTCGAGACGTTCACGATCTCAAACGGTAGCTCCCGAGACGCCTCTATCCTCAGGAATGACCTCGGATCAGGGACTCCGAGCCTGATGTACGTACGATCTCGAAGCCATGTGACCTCGGGAGATGTCATTAGCTCGAAAGCCGATGAGAAACCTTGGAGATATATGATGTTGACTTTGAATATCTATAAGTGTTGTTTATAAGGGGCGTGTTCAGCATTTATTATTGTAAATCTCATAAAATCATGGGATATTATTCGATTAGTTATACGCCCCCTGGTCTTCAGGGGACGTTTCCTTTTATATCGGATTGCAGGCATTTAAAGCCATTTATTTTATTCACACAAAAAGAGTAACTACCCAAAAAATGTGGGATAGTATTCTGCATCCTTCTCTATAAATAGAGAAGTCGTGCACCATTGTAATGGACCGAAATTCTGAACCTTGAGAGAAAACTCTGAAGAATTCACGCTTAAGAATTTTCAGAGATAATCTTGAGTTTAATAACAGAGACTCGTGGACTAGGCAGATTTAACTGCTGAACCACGTAAAATCGTGTTTTGTGTTGTTATATTTTAATTGGTCATTGCTGTTTGTTGTTTACGTGCTCTTCTTTCACTGATTGACGAAAAACGGCGTCAACACTAATCTGATTATACCCCGAGTAAGCATACTTGAAAGACAAAGTTTCATGACCAGAAGTTGCATCAACCAACTGGTATATCCTTGGCAAAGGGAAACAGTCCTTAGGACATGCTTTATTCATATCGGTAAAATCTACGCAAGTCCTCCACTTCCCATTGGACTTGGGCACTAACACTCGGTGTGAAACCCAGGCGGGGTAATAAGCCTCTCTTATGAACCTATTTTCCTTCAGTCGTTCGACCTTCTCTTTGAGAGCCTTCACTCGCTCCTTGTCAAGCAATCTTCTCTTCTGCTGCACTGCTAGGTAGCTTTCATCCACGTTGAGCACGTGGCTGATCACAGTTGGTGAGATACCCACCATATCCTTGTGAGACCAGGGGAAGACATCTTGATTCCTTCACAAAAATTATACCAGCTGTGCTCTCACTCCCAACTTCAATTTTTTCCCAATTTTGACCCCTCTGGTCGGGTCACTTTCATCTATTGAGACCTCCTCTAATTATTCCATGGGTCCCACTTCACTATCCAAATCCCCAAAGCGAGGATCAAAGTCCATTCCCTCGCTTTGGGCAACGCCTTATTTGGTGACTTCATCATCGGATGGGGCTTGTTGCTTACTGAAACTAAGAGTACTTTCTTGGTTGATAACCGCTAACACTTTCTCCTGGTTGGGCACAACCATAATGCTTTGTCGATCGACATCCATCTCCTCTACTTCTTCTCTATCTACACACACAATCATATTATTCTCCTTAGCTCCCTTTCGTGCTTTAGCTACCAAAGCATTGTAACACTCTCTATCTTCTCTTTGGTCTTCTCGGACACAACCTATTCCTTCACTGGTCGAGAACTTCATAGAAAGGTGCCATATAGAGACTGCCGCATGCAAGGCTATGAGTAGTGGTCGACCAATCACCACATTATAAGCTGACGAACAATCGACTATCAAAAACTCCGTCATAACTGTCTCATGCCTAGGAGCATCTCCTGTTGTGACCGGTAACTTGATTATTCCGGCCGGTGACAACCCTTCTCCAGTAAATCCGTAAATAACTTGAGAGCATGACTTCAAGTCATTAATGGATAATTTCATCTTTCAATAGACGACTTGTAAATAATATTCACAGAACTTCCTGTGTCGACCAGACATCTCTTCACCTTCATGTTTGCTATTTGGGATGTAATGACGAGGGGGTCAATATGAGGATATCTCACATGCCGAGCATCATCTTCAGTAAAAGTGAGAGACTCACTTTCATACCGTGGGTTCTTTGGAGGTCGCTCCTCTACAGCCATGACCTTAGATGTCGATGCTGCATCCAACTCATGTCGAAGTGTTCGAGCATATCTCTCTCTTGCCTTGTTGCTATCCCTAGCCAGATGTGGACCTCCACATATAGTGTCTAAAGTGAAGTCCACAGGCTTGGGTTGCAAGGGTGGAGACCGCTGTCGCTTAAACCTAGGATTGTTGTTACTTCCTTCTCCTTGGGTCTTTTCTTCTTGATACTTTTTTAACTTTCCCGAACGGAGGAGAAACTTGATCTCGTCTTTGAGATGATTGCATTCATTTTTGTTGTGACCATAATCTCCATGGAAACGATAGAACTTATTCAAGTCTCTCTTACTCATCTCCTTCCTGATGGGTGGGGGTTTCCAGTAGGGAACCTCTTGATGACTCGCAAGATATATTTCTGCTCGGGTGGCCGAAAGAGTAGTGTAATTGGTGAACCGAGGTTCATATTTAGTTGGCTTGTCATTTGGTCCCGACTTAACCTTCTTTTCCTCATGGCGGTCAGACCCGTTATTTCCACGTTTCTTCCCACCATTTTGTCCATTTCCACCATTCTTAGGAGGATCATTTGATTCGCCCGGATTGTTTAGGCCTTTCTCTCCTTTCTCAATCGCATCATCCAATTTCATATATTTGTCTGCTCGGTCAAGAAATTGTTGTAGTGTTGAAATTGGATTGCGATGTATATTTCCCCACAAAGGACTCTAATAGATTATACCAGAAGATATGGCAACCATCTTCCCCTCATCTCCAACAACAGTTGCTCGGTTGGCTTCTCTCATGAACCTCTGTATGTAATTCTTGAGAGATTCATCTTTCCCTTGTTTGACATCTACCAAGTGATTGGCATAAACTGGAGGAGTCTGTGCAGTGCTGAACCGTCTACAAAATTCTTTCCTGAAACTCTCCCAAGAGGTAATGGAGTTTGGCTTGAATTTCCAATACCACTCTTGGGCAGTATCGGACAACATAGTGGGGAAAACTCTACAGTGATAGACATCACTCACCCCAAGTAGCTCCATTTGGTCTTCAAACCTCCCAACATGCCTTATTGGGTCTGCCTTTTCTGTATAAACTGGCAGTACCGGTGATTTATACTTTGCTGGCGGCTAGGCTGCTCTGATTCGGGCACAAAATGGGCTGCCACTCCTGTGGTCTACCAGATCGATTGCAGAAGGTCATTTCGACAAACCTTGAACTACGGCCGTTAGCACATCAAGCTGCGCCTGGATGCCTGGGGCGACCGTTGGGGGCTCAAGGTCTTGATCGCCTGGTCGGGCATTCCTATCTGGCGCACTGTCATCAAGTATTTCTACTTGACTGATAGGTCGGGTCAGATCTCGCCCTTCGACTAGGACTGTTCTTCTCTTGTCAGTGATGATATCTCTTAAATCCTTCTGAGAAGTGTGTCTTCCCAACCGATCAAACACTGTGCTATGATTTTTTTTCAGAAGGCTTATCGCGCGGACGTGCTCTCTCCCACTACGCTGCTGGCCGGGATGCAGTGGTGGCCTTCCTGTTTGTGACGAGCAGTCCTTTCCTCCTTGTTTTTTGTTGCAATCTTTTTCCTTTGATAGGTCAGTGTGATGACTATCAGCCTCATCACGACCATGTCCATCTTTGAACTGTGAAGTTCCTTTACCTCGAGGAGTCTTGGTTTGATCCTGCCTGGGTGGAGTCTTTTTACTGCCTGATCAGTGACTCCCTGATCTAGAAGTTTCTGATTGGTGGTTCCTAGAGGGGATTCTAGAGTTCCCCCTTTGAGTCAAGGTAGTGCCAGATCGAACCCCATCCTCTTCCCGACCAGGAGGGTTACTCCTGCTTCTGTTTGGTCCCTGAGAATTGACTCTGTCCATAGTTTTTAGACCAACATCTGTATTCCTTTCTCCCTGGGTAGCTGCTCCTCATGCTGCAGTTTGGGCATTGGCCTGGGTCAACTGCATAGCCACCTCCAGAGCAAGTGCAGCCTTGCGGTGCCGCCTATCGGCCTCCTCCTGCCGTCGCCTGATCTCCTCGCTCCTGGCATCCATCTCCCATCTTTGCTATTCAAACACAACTTTCTATCTGGCCATCTCTTCAGCAAATGACTCCTGTCAAGCATTGAATTATGCCATCTCCTCTTGGAAGGCCCTCATGGGTTCCTGGAATTGTTCAACCTCTAAAGTCATTTCTTCGAGGAAGACCCTGGGTTCAGTCTCGTGGTCTTGAGGGCTAGGACCTTCTGATCTAGTAGGCTCTTTAGATGTGCCTAGCTTCTTGGAGGCTGCATTGGTATTCTTGGGAGCCATAATAATGCGATAATAGTGTGTTTCTTCTCTTCAGGCTCTTAATGAAAGCACCAAAATGTTGACCACGATTTTGGCCAACGACGAATAGACGTCAAAACTACAATAAACCTTCAAGAGAAAATACGACACTGATAATTTTATAGTGGTTCAGCCCCAATATGTTGGTAATAGCCTATTCCACTTCGAGTTTTATATATAGATCTACCCTCAAGATCAGATGAACCTGTGTCAACTGAGTTTCTTAAGTGTAAATGCAAGATTTCTCTCAGAATACAAATGCGCTCTCAGAAAAAATCAGAATCTGAATCCCTTCAATGATGCCATGAGCTCTTTATTTATAGGCTCAGGATCGTACAAATCAAAATCCCTCATAATCGGGATATTTCAGTTGCTCTCCAATATTTAATTAATAATAAAATTTAAAATACAACAATATGCGATTTCCTTGGGATAATCTGAGAGATTCCCGCTGTGGGTACGATTAATTCTAGCTGAAGTCGTTACTGAAATTTTGCTGCATAATGATGATCTATCTGGTCAGCAAACTTCACTCCTTGAAGTGAGACTGGTCAGCCAAAGCACCCTTCCGGTTAGGCAAAACTTTTGACTGACCGGATACACTTGACTCCAAGATGACTGGTCGGCCAAAACGACTGACTGGTCGGCCAAACACTTTACTGGTCAGTCAAAAATCTTTACGGGTCGGACAGAAATTCTACCAGGTCGGTCAGATCACTTCCAAACTAGATAAATAATTTTCATGTCAGTAATATCACAAGATTAATCTCAAACCTTTGGCCTAGCCATTTATTGTCACTTGTCACTTTTATTGCCACGTCATCGTTTTCAAATTTAGGGGATAACAAGTGGATTTACCAAATATAATTGAGGTATGATTAAGGTCTCATTGATGAAGTAAAAATGGTTTTAGAACCATTAGATCAAGTCTTGATGGGAGGTATAAATAATCAGTGGTGTTGACGCAAAGTCAAAACGAGCTTAGCATAAGTGCGCTACGCTCAATCGGGTAAGCATAACTATTAAGTATGAACTCGTATGGACCTAAGGTTTGGTTTGAGTGTTTCACACATAAGGAGAATAGGCCTAGCAGATGATTAAGTCAAAATTATTGAAGTGATAAGGTTTTCATAAGTCAAAAGTGAAATGATAAAGTGAAAGGTGTCAAATTTTGATACAATAAGACCAGATCATTGAAAATAAAGGATTGTTATCAACCTTATCACTTTACAAGACCAAGACTCTGAAAATAGAGAGAAAAGAAAACCAAAAATATTTATTGGCTGGATTGAAGAGATTCTAAGGAGATTCAAGTTAAATCAAAGCCAAAGAAGTGGATTAAGCTTAGTTTTGGCATTTTTATGATAAGTTCTTGTACTTGGAAGTCAAACCACACTTTTGAATTTTACTGAGAGCTTATCTATGGTGTTTTATCTTTTTAAGATATTTCTTGGTGGTGCCCAAGTGGTTTGAGGTTTACAAAAGCTAGAAGAGATTATTTTCACCGAAAAGTTGCTCGGTAAATGAAATTTTGTGTTTTATGAGGTTTTTGTGGTTCTTGGAGTACAAAATGATTTTTAGTTATTTGATTGAGTTTATAAGAGGGTAGATATGTTTATAAATATTTGAATAGACGTGGAGACTCATTTAATTTGGGTGATGAACTTGGAAATTAGAATTTTATCAAAATCGGTATATGATAACTTTATGAAAAATTATGTCGATATTTGGGATATGTGGTTATGGCAGGTTATTTGATGTTGATTACTGATTGATTTTGATATTTGGAGATAGCTAAAGTTAAGGGGAAGCTCTATCAAAATTTCTCCAAGTGTCTAAGATAAATCTAATGCTCAATCTAAGTGGTTTAAGGCATTTTAGGCATGATTTGGATATGAAATTTGATATGATGTTTCATGGATATTTTTAAATGATAGTTAAATGACTTACTTCCATCTTTATGATGTGAAATTCATGCCATTGTCAGGATAAACACATCAACACCTAAGACATTGTTGGGGTTTATGCCCTTATAAAACCATGTCATACATGTAACACGATTTCATGTTGTCAATAAAAGTAGTAGAAATAATTTAGTTTGACAACCATGTTACTTTCTTGTTTTATTACATGATTATTGAAATAATACAAACATTTATAAAATTCTGAACATACGGATAGTTACAATTATAGTGACTAGGTCATAGTGGATTATAGTTGTAATTATATGCTCAAAAGAACGAGTCCTAAGATTAGATCAGTGCATTGGATTTTCACTGATTAGGCAATCTATGATATGATCTACTTACACATTCGGGGTGTGATGTCTTGTCCAAGGCATTGACCAAGTAGATAAGATCGAATGTATTCGGTTACATCGAACTAGGAACGATATTGATTATTGATTGATAAATAAGTATCGTTGTTATCAAATCTAATCAATGTCATTACGTTGACCATAGGTTAAGTCATTCTTAATTATGAGTGATAATATTCTACTAATTATATTATTTAAATCTTTTGACTTGTTCATTACCAGCTTACCTTACGGTCTAGCCCATACTTACATCTTGGAGATTTAGTAGTGTAATTGAGTGGGAGTATTATTCATAGATATGAAATCTATAACTTCTATATGAGAAGTGAAAAGATGCTTTCCTTAATTGCTTTGTTCAAAAGTTTAAATGATTGAGATCTCATTTATGTGATTAACTTTACATAAATAGCATTTATAAGGAACTTAGTGAGAGTTAAGGATAAAATACTGATGAGGGGTAAAATGGTAATTTACACCCATCTCGTTAGTAAGTCATCGATAGTGGATTGACTGACTATAATGGTTATTATAGTGGATAACGTATTTATGGTTTGGAAAATATGTTCTATGAATTCAAGAGTTCAATTGTGAGTCTATAATGGAGTCACGGGGAATTAATAAGGTAGTGAAATTATTCGTAAATAAATTTACAGTAACTTATTGGAGCTTGATTTCACGGATCCATGGTCCCCGCATCACCTTTGAGTAAATTATCTAGAATGTCTCAATTAATTAATTTAATTATCAATTATGATTTTTAAAGTTGACTAGGTCAATTTTGAAAAATTTACAAAGATATGAGATTTAGAGAATAAAAGAGAATCTTTGGTTAAATTTATTAAAATTGATAAATTGGTGTCAATATAAATAAATAATATTAAATCAAGTTTCAAATTATAATTAGTTAATTTGAATAAGGATTTAATTAATTAATTAAAAAAAATAAAAGGTTTTGAATTTAGGCCCAATTGGATTTAAATTCAAAACAAAGAGATTGAGCCTAAGTCTATTTATGGCAGCCCAAGGCTTTTATTTTAAATTTATTTTAAATTAAAATAAAGCCCATTAAGTTGCCTATATAAGGAATATAATATCTAGGGATTTCATAAGGAAGTGAGTTTTCAGTTGATTGGTAAGTGAAAACCTAGACAGTCTAACCTTTCTTGGCCACCCTCTCTTCTTCTTCTCTTCTAGATCTCTATCTCATGTGTTGAGAACCAGCCCACACTAGTTCTAGGTTGATCAAAGGCTTGGTGAGGAAGATTGTGTTGTTGATCTAGTTCAATCTCTTGATAATACTCTGCTAGAGAAAGGAATCAAGTGTTAGAGAGATTGAATGAAGGAGTTGTTCCAGTTCCACTGCGTAATGTAAGTTTTTCTTTACTTTGTATTTGTATCAATTTCATAGGAGCATGTTCTATGAATTTTCATGTTTGTTTGATAATATGTAAATTGCATGAAAATAAATAAAGATCCTGCAATATGTATTTCCAACAGACACCACTTGTTACACGGTGAAATATATTTTGGACACAAGGTAAGTAAAGTACTCAACTGCAACACAAGAATTACATGTTATGTGAAAGTATGCATTGTATGAATATGTTGTGATGTGAGTAAGTGGTATTAGCATACATTGACACTTCATCATAAATTTGTATGCATGACATAATAGTGATATGGTGAATTATTGTATGATATAAGACCATGCATGATATTATGATGATTAATTATGCGATGCCTTAGCAAATTTTATTCAACATAAAAGTAAGTTGTAATAAAGAGTTTAACTTCAGTGCCACTGTTTTGAAAAGGCAAATGAGAGTGTAAGTAAGTGTAAACGGAAGCCTATAGTTAGGCTCATAGTGGTAGCCCAATACTTTGGGCTAGGTTTTAGTGAACCAATTATATTGTTTGCCATGTTCCCGTATTTATTTCTCCTCCATATGAGTTATTGTTATATGTATTGACACCACAGTGTGTGACCGCTTTAACTCTTGAGCCCAACGGGGCAACGATGGAATAAAGTTTTTAATGCGCCCTACTGTGGTGATGGCTAGCTGGAGGAGAACCCATGGGATTTTATATTATATGTGTAACAGGCCCTGCAGGCATTGGCCTAATCAAACAGTGTACCAAAATATTAAGGGGCTCAAAATTTAAAAAGAAGTTGTGTATGCCCATTGACATTGGGTAATCATTAGCATTGCATGCATTACTTTGCTTACTGAGCTTTAGGCTCACAATTTTCTTGTGAAACCTAAGGGCTTCTCAGGTTGAAAAGTCAAAATAAATAAATTATATATGTAAGTGGTGGGACCCACTTATTCTTTTATTAATTTTCAGTTTTTTTTCCCTTTATCTTCTCCCTCCCCGACTCTTCTTCTTCTTTTTCTTTTCTTCCTTGCTTTTCTCTCGGCAAGCCACGGCAAGGGCACCAGACCCAACCACTGCTGTAATGCCCCGAAATCCCTAATGTGGTTTAATGGCTGGATTAGTAGGTCGAGAGGGTCATAATTGTTTTATTACACCATTAAATGATTATATGCATGTTTATGTGAATTATATTATAATATGATGTTAAATGCATGCATGTTGGTCCACATTTGATTACAGGGGTATTTTGGTAATTTGGCCCGCTGAGGGCATATTTGTATATTTTGGTGCATGCTTGTGATTAATTGTTGATGCCACATTATAATGTGGATTTTTTTGAGCTATTCGGCATGAGACGATCTCTGAATATAAACTATCGGTTTGGTCATAACAAGTTTAAGCTCGGGGCTCGGGGTGAGTCTCGAGGTATTTCGGTGATTAGAGCGTTACCGGGAATTAAAGGGTAACAGGATAAGAATAATTGATATTTGAGAATATTGAGAATAGCGGGAATTGGAGAGCATTAATTATGATTAACGAGATAGGTTCAAAAAGGCAGTTTTACCCTTGGGAGTCTTTAGAAGCTTTTAAATGACCTAGGGGCATTAAGGTCATTTGGCATGGATATATATGATTTATTGGCTATAGAAACCTGTAGAAAGAATAGAACAAAATAGAGCCAAGCTTCCTCCTTCACGTTCATCATTTTTCCTCTTGCTTCCTTTGAAGTTTGTGATCCCAAATTGAAGAATCAAGCTAGGAGATCAAAGCTCGGAGGTTGTAGACTTAGTTCATTCATTGAAAGGGATTCAAAACCAGTTTAAGGTAAGATTTTATCCATGAAACCTTGGTTATGCTATGTTTTCTTATAGTTTACAGCCTATGGATTTTGATATAAATAGTTGGAATCAATGGAAGTTTTTGGAAGAAGTTCACTTGGGTTTTGATGGTTATATGGTGGATAAGTTGTGGTAATAATTGGTGGCATTGTATAGTGATATTGGGAGAGTTTTGATAAGGTTTTGAAATATGTTTGAAGGAGAAAAACAGAGGTTTTTGGCTGAGTTTTGGGTGGGGTCGCGGCTCTGTTCTAGAGCGCTGCGACCCAAGCTTGTTGAAGAAGAAGGTGGTGCTGAAGAGGCCTAAGGGCCGTGACGCTTGGGGAAGGGTCGTGACGCTTGAGGGCTTTCTTGGCCAAAAGTGTGTTTTTGACTTAGGGATTCAAACCTTAGGCCTTGGGATCGATCCTACTACCCGGTTTAGTGGGATTCGATGTCCCGAATGCTAGGTCTTGGTCCAGGAATATTTTATTATTCATTTTATTGATGGAATCCCATAATTGGTTATGACCAGGTAACTGCTAAGGGACAAAAAGATAGATCGTTCTCAAGGGTCATTCTTATATTAATTCTCATTTGAACCAGAGGTAAGAAAACTACACCCTGTATGACATTCATGATTGTTGTTGAGGCATGTTGATTGGTAAATGTGGACATTGATTGCATATTAAATGCTTAGCAGAGCTTGCTTACTTGTGTATGACACTGATTAGTCAGGGATGGCACTGGTCGCGTATTACTCACTTGAGAGTGAGAAACAGCATAAGCGTCCTGAACGCAGGGCCGATAAAAGATTAGATCTAATCGATATCAGCGTTGAATAACTCTAGGGGCGTTAATGCTGGACCGACCCTATGATCGATGAAACTTATAAGTGCTTGACTAGTCTAAGACTAGTTACTTAGAGCCATGGCCAAAGGCCTAGGTGACAGCTTGTCACATGGCTAGGGAGCGGAATCCCATGGTTATGAGTCTTGTTGGAAATGTGCCCTGAAAGCATATGTAGTAGACATTGTTTTTTGAAATAAATAAATAAATTGAATTTGTTGTGCATATATTTTATGGACTATATTATTCTATGATAATATTATGTAAATATCAGGAAAATTCCTAAGTTCATGTATGTAATCTCAAACACGTATTAGTACGAGAGGATTGTGTTTGAGATAAATGAACTTGAATAGTTCGCAGTAAAATAAAGTTATGGAATCTTTAGATTAATTACTGCAAGTACGGTCCACTAGTATTATGAATACATGTGATCTAGATCCGGATCACTAGTGTGGTAAGACACTTTAGTGGAGGTGCTTTATATATTAGAGAATATATAGAACTGGACCAGATATGTTTATTAATACTTAGTTAAATACCGTTTCAAAGTATTAATTAAATATATCAACTGATGATCATATACAAATAGATCTTAATCCTGAGGTTACTATGAACTCCTGTTTATGTTATATGAGTTCTTTGATTCACTTGTTAGGGTCTGTCAGAATGATCAGGCTAAAAACTTTTGTTTTGGGAACTCATTAATATAGATGGCTAGGGACATAGTATACAGATATGGAATCTATACCTTCTCGCAAGAGATTGAATGATGGTTCTCTTAAGGGTTGACTTTTGGGACTGAAATGTTATTGAGCTCAAATTCATAATTTAGTTATGAATTAACCTTCACTAGTAGAGTCAATGGTACTTAAGGAAACAAGACATAATTAAAAGGGTAAAACGGTAATTTTATTCCCGATTAATTATGAACTATTATTAGAGGGTCAAGTTGTATGCAATGATTATATCAATGGACGCTTTATGATTATAAAGTACTCAGTAAATGAAATGTATATAATTACAAGAGTGCAGTCTCATATTTATAGTGGAATAATCATGAGATTAATAAATTAAGATTATTTAATTAAAGAGTTTAATTGATAATCTCAAATTTATTGGAGCTTGGAATTATAGGTCCATAGGTCCCCATAGCGGCTCTATCAACACTGTTCAAGGTAAGAGTTGAAATGAAGGGAAAATAGTTTAAAGACATATTTAAGAAGAAACTTGTTCTTCAGGCCAAATATGCAATTATATGATAATATTGATTAATTAATTGTTTACAAATTAGTTGTAGTTAACAAAATTAATTAATATTTAATTATTGTATAATTTTCGAAATTATACTAAATAATTAAATTAAATTTCGAAATTTAATTAAATAATTAATTGTAATTTTCGAAATTATGATTAATTAAATATTTATTTTCGAAAATTTGGGTTTAATTAATTAGTAGAATTAATTAAATATATTTATTTGAGTGGGAGATGATAATCTGATAAGTTCAAATTGGATTTGAATTTAAAAGATTGATATTTATTCAAATAATTAATTATATTTGATAATTAATCAAAAAGATAGTTAATTTGAATTAGCTATCAGGTTGTTAGATCTTATCTGACAAAGAAATTTGAATAAATAATTAAATAAAATTTGAAAAACTAATGTCCCTAGAAATTAGGAAGCTACACGTTCACACACAGTCCATAGACTGTGTGTGGCATGTAGAGCAGTATTTTTTCAGGGATGGGATTTTCAATTTTATTTGTTTAATTAATTAATTAATGGATAATTCAAAAATTGGTTTTTGGATTTTTTCATTAATGGAATAATTAATTAATTAAAAAGTAAATTGTAAAATGGTTACAGATTTATTTTTTAAATTTTGAATATTTTCTGTTAAGTAAGACTGATCAGATGATTATTCAAAAAGAAGAGAAGTGAGTGTGAGACAACTCAGATTATTCGCTCTGTGAAAAATAGAACGATAGTTTTCTCTCTCCCTGAAAATAAAGAACCAATTCTCAGGCATATTCTCTTGATCTCATGTGTTGAGTACATCAAGTAGAATCACAAATAAACTATCCTTCGTTCTCTAAGTGCCCACACATTTCTTGAGGTGTAGAGAACGCTTTGGAAGATCTTGGTGTGAGTACGTGGAGCGGCTTGGATAGGAAGATCGTTCTAAATACGAGAAGATAGCAAGGACACTTGATAGGCTTCAAGAGGTATGATTTCTATCACTATCTTGCTTATGATTAATGTATGTATATTAATGGATCCGCATATTTAAAGGTAGTTTAAATATGTTACAAAATTTTTGTTGTACACTGGGCCAACCATACCACCTTTCCGCTGCGTATTAGGAAACTCGTTCCTAACAAGTCTATGGTCATGAGGTAGGTTATGTTGGTGACTAGTCATCAAGCACCTATCTTGTTTAAGCTAGTGAAAGGATCACTTATTTGGAAAGCCCCAGTGACCCTATCGTCACATGGCTGGAGGGAACAGAACCCACCTTAGTGACTTTTGCGACTGTCACTAATTTGTTTTGGACTGAAAGTCCTGAATGATGATCATGATCATTGTTGATACAATATTCATGATATATTGTATTTTCTTGTTGGGCTTTGGCTCATGGGTGCTATGTGGTGTAGGTAAAGGGAAAGAGAAGCTCACCCAGCCTTGAGTGGAGAGCTTAGGTGGTGCTGTGTACATATGCAGTCGCTTGACCACCACGACCAAGGAGTTCTCAGAGGAACTAGGGGGTTTACCCTATTTTTGCTGCTTAGGTCGACGGGTTGTAAAATTTAAACAGTAATGACCATTTGGAGTTGTAAATAACTTGTAAATGTTTTTATGGGCCCATGAACAGTTTTATGTATTGAATAAAATATATCATTTCCTTTTGATTGGTTTTCCACCTTAGCTTGTTAATAACACTTAGAAGCACGTTTTTAACCAAAGAACTCGGGTAGCGAGTTAAATTAATGGTTCACCATTCACCGTAACTGTTCTGGGGTAACTAGGGCGTTACAACTTGGTATCAGAGCGTCCCAAGGTTAGGGTTCGTGTAGATTGGCTGGGCATGTACGCTCACCATTGAAGACAAGCTCGACTCATGGTTTGGTAACTATTTATGTAGTTATATGTATAACTGCTTAAATATAGTATATATGCTTTACCTGTATGCATGAGACACCATGTTAAACTTGTGCCCTGAATAATACATTCTCAGCAACTGTGTGCTAAATAGTACTGAAATTGCTGGAACATACTTATTGGCATTGTTGATTGTGAATTATTATGTGATACATGCTAAGTGCTAAATGTTATAAACATGTATCTGCTTGTATATTTGTATGACTGTGGAATATGATAACTATCTGTTTGTTCTTGGACAGTAAGGCGGCAAGAGGTTTAGTTATTACTACCTGACTGGCTGTATTGACTATTGTTTCAGCAAGGTATCAGTGATAAGAATGAATCCAGGGTAGACAGATATGTCAGCTGGCCAGAGTGATCAAGGCCAGAATAATAACAACCAGGGTCAAGAAAATGACCAAGGACAGATTCCACAGCCAGCTTCTGTAAACTGGTAGCAGATAATTAGTTACCTGCAGGCTACAGTGTTGAGATAGGGAGAAGAGCTTCATCTCCTAAGATAACAACAAGCACCTGTAGTGGCCAGTGTATCAGAGGCACCTCCTGTGTTGGTGCTAGTAGCTGGGCAGCTGCCTGGGGTTGGAAATAAATGGGAGCCTCTTTATGAAAGGTTCAGGAAGCAACAACCTCTAGTTTTTTTTAGGACAATGCAGATCCTGCCAAGGCAGAGCAATGGGTGAGTATGATTACCACCATCCTGGATTTCATGAGGGTGACTGGTAACGAGAGGGTGGCTTGTGCCACTTATATGTTTCGGGAGGATGCTCGAATTTGGTGAGAGGTTATTACCCGGACCAGAAATGTTAATGTCCTATGTTGGGAAGAGTTTTAGACTCAATTCAACGAGAAATATTACAATGATGCCATTAGGGCGGCAAAAGTTGAGGAATTCATTAGGCTACTTCAGGGAGGTTTGTCAGTCACTGAGTATGCCTTGAAATTTGATCTCTTTGTGAAATTTTCCATGGAGCTGGTGCCCACTGATGGGACCAGAAGAGAGAGATTTCTGCAGGGACTACAACCCAGATTAGCCTGTGACGTACGTATTACCACTGTGGCTGGGGTTACTACCTATGCACAGGTGGTTGAGAAGGCACTCACAGCTGAGAGTGCAAAGAACAAGATCTGGCGAGATAGTGCAGCCAGAAAGTAGTTCAGGAGGACAAGTCCTCCATTTGTGGGTTCTGGTAGGGGTGGAGGCCCCAGTGAGCAGAAGAGCAAGGTTCCTGATACCTTCCCAGTTCCAGGTCCTGATAGGCGGCCTCATGGTTTCTCAATGGGTCGTCTAGGTGGTAATGAAGCCTGGAAGTCTTATCCTGAATGCCCTAGATGCAAGAGGCATCATTTGGGAGAATGTAGGGCAAGGGCCTACTTCTCATGTGGAGCCGTGGGTCATCTTAGAAAGAATTCTCCTAAGGCAAGAAAAGAAGAACCCAGAAAAGTGGACAGCTCAGCCCTAGCTCGAGTGTTTGCATTGACACAAGCAGAAGCTGAGGCTTCTCCCTCAGTAGTTACAGGTCACCTTCTTAGTGCTGGAACCCCTTATAATGTATTGATTGATTCTGGTGCTACACATTCTTTTGTTGCTAGTAGTATTATTGATAGACTGTGTAGACCCTGTGATTTTTATGCTGTGGGGTTTGGAACTTTGTTACCCACTGGGGAGTTAGTGGTATCCAGGAGATGGGTCAGATCTTTGCCAGTGACAGTGGAGGGCAGAGAATTGTCAGTGGATTTGATAGAGTTAGTTATGACTGACTTAAATATGATATTGGGTATGGAATGGTTAGCGAAGTATGGGGCAACCATTGATTGCAGAAGGAAGATGGTCACCTTTGAGCCTGAAGGTGAGGATCTTTTTGTGTTTGTTGGTACTGTGCATGGACCTCGCATAACTATGATTTATGTATTGAGGGCTAGGGATTTATTGCAAGGAGGTTGCATTGGATTCTTAGCCAGTGTGGTTGATACCACTCAGGTCGTGCCAGTGAGACCAGAAGATACCAGACTTGTTTGTGAATTCCTAGATGTGTTTCCAAGAGATTTGTTAGGGTTTCCACCGCACAGAGAGATTGAGTTCGTGATAGAACTGGCACCAGGGACGGAGACAGTGTCTAGAGCACCTTACAGAATGGCCCCAGCTGAGTTGAAAGAATTAAAGGTACAGTTGCAAGAGCTGTTAGATTTGGGTTTTATCAGACCTAGTTTCTCACCTTGGGGTGCGCCAGTTCTATTTGTAAAGAAGAAAGATGGTTCTCTGAGGATGTGTATTGATTACAGGGAACTGAATAAGTTAACAATAAAGAATAAGTATCCTTTGCCAAGGATAGATGATCTGTTTGATCAGTTGCAAGGTAAGAAAGTATTCTCAAAGATCGACCTTCATTCTGGTTATCATCAGTTGAGGGTCAAGGAAGGAGACATACCGAAGACTGCTTTTTGTACTAGGTATGGGCATTATGAGTTCTTAGTCATGTCTTTTGGATTGACTAATGCCCCTACTGCTTTTATGGATCTGATGAACAGAGTGTTCAATGATTATTTGGACCAGTTTGTGATCGTCTTCATCGATGATATTCTGGTATAGTCTCAGTCTGAGTCAGAGCATGAGCAGCATCTGAGGTTGGTTCTACAGAGACTGAGGGAACACAGATTGTTTGCAAAGTTCAAGAAATGTGAGTTCTGGTTATCTTAGGTATCCTTTCTTGGGCACATTGTCAGTAAGGAGGGGATTAAGGTAGATCCAGCAAAGATTGAGGCAGTCAAAGATTGGCCAAGGCCAAATAATGCTTCTGAGGTTAGAAGTTTCCTTGGGTTGGCAGGTTATTATAGGCATTTCGTGGAAGGGTTCTCAAAGATTGCTACATCGTTGACTGAGCTGACACGCAAGAGTCAGAAATTTGTGTTGTCAGATAAGTGTGAGAACAGCTTCTAGGAACTGAAGCAGAGATTGATTACAGCTTCGATTCTAAATCTTCCAACAGATCAGGATAAGTTTGTGATTTATTGTGATGCTTCTCATCAGGGTTTGGGCTGTGTTATGATGTAGTCAGAGAAGGTAATTGCTTATGCCTCACGCCAGTTGAAGGAGTATGAAAAGAGATATCCCACTCATGATTTAGAGTTGGCGGCTGTGGTCTTTGCTTTAAAGATATGGAGGCATTATCTTTATGGAGAGAAGTGTGATATCTATACAGACCGCAAGAGCCTGAAATACTTCTTCACCCAAAAAGACTTGAATATGAGACAAAGGCGTTGGCTGGAGTTAGTAAAAGATTATGACTATGAGATTTTTTATCATCTAGGAAAAGCCAACGTGGTAGCTGATGCTTTAAGCCGGAAGGGTCTGGGACAGATTTATGGTAAGAGGCTGATAGCCAGAGAGTTAGCTGATGATATGACCAGAGCTGGTATAGAGTTGCTGGTGGGCCAGTTGGCTAATATTACATTACAGTCTACACTGTTAGAGAGAATCAAAGAGGGTCAGTTGAGTGATCCACAGCTGATCAAGATCAGAGAAGATGTTTTGGCTGGAGCATCCAGAGATTATACAGTGTCTGAGTTAGGCTTGTTGAGGTACAAGGGGCAGATATGTAGGCGAGAGATTCTGGATGAATCTCATACTACACCTTACTCTTTGCATCCAGGCACCACGAAGATGTATCAGGGTGTGAGATCGTTTTATTAGTGGCCGGGGATGAAGAGGGATGTAGTAGAATATGTGGCTAAATCCTTGACATGTCAGCAGGTCAAGGCTGAGCATCAGAGGCCTGCAGGGTTATTGCAGCCTCTGGATATCCCAGAGTGGAAGTGGGAAGACATCACGATGGATTTCATGGTGGGCTTACCCAAGACTATTGGTCAACATGATTCTATATGGGGTGATAGTGGATCGCTACACCAAGTCAGCTCACTTCTTGCCAGTGAGGACTACATATACAGGTTACCAGTATGCATATCTCTATGTGAGAGAGATCATGTGCCTTCATGGAGCGCCCAGGTCAATCGTATCAGATCGGGACCCCACTTTTACTTCCAAGTTCTGGGGAAGTTTACAGAGGTCCATTCTAACACAGTTGAAGTTCAGTACTGCTTATCATCCTCAGATAGATGGGAAATCTGAGAGGACGATCCAGATATTGGAAGACATGTTGCGGGCATGTGTGCTGGACTTTGGTGGATCTTGGAGTAAGTATCTACCTTTGATAGAATTTTCCTACAACAACAGTTATCAGTCTACCATTGGAGTTGCACCTTATGAGATGTTGTATGGTAGTTTAGAGGACCAGTGAGGCCATTGAAAAGATTAGAGTTCGGATGCTCGCTTCCCAAAGTAGACAGAAGAGCTATGCAGATCCCAAGCGCAGGAATGTGGAGTTCCAAGTGGGAGACTATGTCTTCCTTAGAGTCTCGTCGTGGAAAGGGGTGAGAAGGTTTGGGAAGAAGGGCAAGCTGAGCCCTAGGTTTGTAGGTCCATTTGAGATCCCGGAGAGGATTGGTCAAGTGGCTTACAGGTTGGCTTTGCCACCGGCATTGTTAGCCGTACATAACGTGTTTCATGTTTCAGCTCTTTGGAGGTATGTATCTTATGTGAAACATATTTTGAGCTATGAAGATCTGGAGCTTGAGGCAGATCTCTCCTTTGAGGAGCAGCCAGTCTAGATACTTGACATAAAGGATAAGGTCCTCGGGAATAAGATGATACATTTGGTTAAGGTATTATGGAGGAACAACAAGGTCGAGGAAGCGACCTGGGAGCTGGAGTTAGATATGCAGAGTCAGTATCCCGAGCTGTTCAGGTAAATTTTGAGGATGAAATTTCTGTAAGGAGGGGATAGTTGTAATGCCCCGAAATCCCTAATGTGGTTTAATGGTTGGATTAGTAGGCCAGGAGGGCCATAATTGTTTTATTATGCCTGTTATCCAGATTTCCGGATAGCGTTTAGATTGATGACTTCGGAGAAGCAGAATTATCGATGTCTTTCACGGTAGGTGACCAGAGCTCGCGGATGGACAGAAAGGCTTCGCCTCCCCTGTTTGATATCCGGATTACTCTTCCAAGCAAGCACAACACGGAAACTCGTTGACTCTCCCAGACTCCCGAAGGATACCCCTCGGGGAGGCCCCTTCCAGGAGAGGCCCTTCGAGTGGTCTCCGCGGAAACAGTTCCGTGCCTCGCACTGAACAAAACCGAACTGTCGAGTCCGGGAGAGGGCATATTTGGAATGATATCCGTCTGACACAGGATCCCGCCTGACACGCCCGTCAGGACAAAGCCGCACACATCCCAGCACGCCTAAAGGTACCTTTTCGCCTACTGTTCCGCTGACAACTTGGAAAAGACGGCTGACTTTGTGTGTTCCCCATACTTTCACGTAAATATATCCACATAGAGTCTTGTAGCCATGCGACTACAGTAATTGTATCCCCTATTTATGGCTGGTGTAATTAAGACCCATGTACGTGGAGAGAAACCCTAATCCGAAACCCTAGCTATAAAGGCCCCTTCATTTTACAAGAAGAGGGGGGACCGAGAGATCGCATAGCAAAAACTCTACCAAAATCTCTCTAGCTTCATCTTCTTCAAGAGAACCCGAGAGAAACATTGTGAGTGTGTGAAGTTCTTATGCACCAGCCATCTTACTGTAACCTTTTCCAAGTATAATAACATCGACTCGTGGACTAGGGCTTGTTAACGCCTGAACCACGTAAAAACACTGTTTGTTTAGTTACATTTCTGTATTTCTACGGTTCTTATCTTTTTATTATTCTGTTAGTTATTCGTTTCCGAAAAACTCGGTAAACATTTTGGTGCTTTCATTGAGAGCTGTAGGAAGTTGTTAGTCAGCTCTTTTTCTGTGTACGTTTTTTGTATTCACTTCGTACTAAAGAGATGGTGACTACGCGAAAATCCGCTGTTGACAAAAATGCTACGGTCAACCCCGATACCGTGATGGAAAATGTGGTGCAAAGCGAACCCTTAGACTACCGAGGTGAAGACCCGACATCCCGCCAGGATCAGGTCAGTACCGAAGATACAACATACTTAGAAGACGAAGAAGAGTATGTCCAAGACGGTTATTACAAGGACGGCTGCTACTATGAGAAGGACCCAGAACTGGTCCAAGTAGCCGAAGAACTGGTGGCCACTAAGGCCAAGCTTGCTGAGCAGGAGCGCGTCTCCGAAAGAATGCAACGCATGATGGAACGCCTCCAAAGTAAGTTCGGAGGTCTAGGCGACTCAGACGAGGATACCTCTGTTCGAGGTGGTGCTGATGCCCCCATGCCGGATCCAGCCGCTGCTGGACCATCCAAAGCCGCCCCTAACAAGGGCAAAGAAAAAGCTGGAGAGCCTGTGCGCGCTGACCCCTGTCCTAAAGGCGTGAATCACCAGGCCGACTGCCCCCCCCGCGCGCAGAAGGTCTCTGGCGCTCCTAAGCCCAGACGCCCTTCAGCCCCAAGGGGGCACTCTGTGCCTAAAGGGCCCGGTGCTAAGGCACCCAGGCCTAGGGGAAGGAACAACCGCCCTAGTGATTCCGTCAATCAGGACGGTCGGGCTGCGAACTCGCACTCCGAAGATAGCTGGTCCACGGTGGACCTAAGAAGAAGGTTGGAGGCCAAGTATGAGAAGGCCAAAGGGGAAAAAGCCCGACCTCGCGGAGATGACCTCCGAAATCATATTAATGACAAGCTCCGGGGACGTGACCTCCCGGAAAGTGATACGAAGAGGCTCGAGGAACAGATTGCTGCCTTGACCAAGCTGGTCCGGAAGCAAAGTGGGGCCCTGTCAGATTCTGAGGAGAAAGACCCGGAACCATGTATTAGGAGGATCGCGGAAACGTCCCTCCCGGATAACTTCAAAATGCCTCACATAGAATTATATGATGGGAGGACAGACCCGCGTACCCACCTAGCTAAATACAATAAAATGATGCAAGTGGCGCGCGTCAGTGAGGACGCCAAATGCATGTGCTTCTCACTCACCCTTACCAAGTCCGCGGAGGACTGGTGGAAAAGATTAGCTCCCGGATCAATCCACAGTTGGAAGGAGCTACAGTCCGCGTTTAGGAGGCAGTTTATTGCTGCCCGCGACCACGACATGGAGGTTGGTTCCTTAACCAACATCAAGCAGCAACCCACTGAGAACCTCAAAGCTTTCATTCAGAGAATGATGGAAGCTGCTGCAAAAACCAAGGTCAGCGATGACATGAAGCTGATCGCCCTTCAATCGGGCCTCACTGTCGGCTCCCTGCTATGGGGGGAAATGCAAAGGAGACGGGCAGAAACCCTGTCTGAATTCATGTCAAAAGCTCAGGGAATCATCAACCTTGAGGATGCCTACCAGCAAGCCTTTGGAGTTCCCCCGGCTCCAACCCCTTCCGTGACTGCACCGAGCTTTGCTTCGCAAGCTCCCGCACCAGCCCTCACGCTTCCAGGAGCCCGATTCACTCCGAGTGTGTATGGGCCTTCCGCGTCTGCTCAGACGCCGAGTCAAACCCATTTCTCTGGGTATGGAGCAGTACAAACCGGATGTAGTATCGCTCCTAGCATGCCGCAGCCGCAAGCGGAAGCCCCGGAACGAAGTTTGAGCCAATCGCGGATCAAATGAAGCAGAAGAAACTCCAACCGGGGAGACCATTCAAAGAAACCCCGAAAGGATTATGAGCCCAAGTTCACGGAATATACCAGTTTGATAGACTCGCGAGAGAATGTCTATCGGGCGACCTGTAATATGGTCAACTACAGGAAGCCCCCTAAAGTGTCTCACGGAGGAAGGCGTCCGCGAGACTCCAATAAGAGGTGTGAGTTCCACGGAGACGTGGGGCAAACCACGAATGAGTGCCTTCAGCTGAAGGATGAGATCGAGTCCCTGGCAAGAGCGGGACACCTCGGTCAGTGGGTGAGAATACCCATAATCTATCCCGGACAGGGGGTAGTTCACGGAGCTGCATATTCACCAGGACAGAGGGGGGCCGCTAGCGCTCCTGGAGCTGGTCACCCCCGAGCTCCCGGGTCTCAGTTCCCAGCACTTCCTCCTCCACCTGCTCCGGCGCCCATTGCCTTGTTGGCTCCAGGGCCAGGCAACCCATATCCGCCCGGCCTTGCTCCGCCACCCGTTGACGGACACGTCGCCACCATTTCCGGAGGACCACACCTTGCCGGAAGCACCCGCAACTCCCAGAAGAGGTACTTGAGGGAGTTAGAGCACGCCGAGGAGATGTGCGCCTTGGTCCAATCACCTGCTCAACGTCCCCGAATGATGGATCTTCCCATCACCTTCACGGAGGACGATGCTCGACATGTGCACTTCCCCCACAACGATCCCCTCGTGGTGGAAGCCCAGATTGCCAATAAGAAGGTCTCACGGATCTTGATCGATAACGGAAGCTCCGTGAACATCCTCTTCAAAGCGGCCTTCCACGCGATCGGATTGACCGAGACGGACCTGGCCCCATGCCCCATCCATCTTCAAGGTTTCAATGGGGACGCACTCATGCCATTAGGCAAAATTCAACTTCCGGTCACCCTCAGAGGAGAAAGCGACGCTTGTGCCTTCAAGCATAGCACATTCGTGGTGGTCGACTGCCCCACGGCGTATAATGCCATCTTAGGCCGACCGGTCCTGATCGATTGTGGGGCCATAACCTCGATACGTCACTTATGCTTGAAGTTTCCCTGCGACGATGGGAGTATTGGCACCCTCCGAGGAGACCAGAGAAGTGCACGGAGCTGTTATAACGTCTCCGTCCGAGCCGTCTACACGGTCCGAGAGACGTTTGCTGCCATTCCTTTGGCGGAAGTATTGCCAGAAACTAGGGATGCTCAGGAGGCATACTTTGACGAACTCGACCCAAGAGTGGGAATCGAGAAAGCAATAGAGCCGATGGAGGAAGTTGAAGAGGTGATCCTCAATCCGGGAGAACCCACCAAGGTCATTCAGGTGGGGAAAAACCTGCCGTCGGCCGTTCGAGATAAGATCGTGGCCACTGTGAAGGATAATCAGGATATCCTGGCATGGTGCCACGCTGATATGATGGGGATTAATCCCAATGTTGCGTGCCACGCACTCAACATAGACCCAGCTGCAACTCCAATTCGCCAAAAGAGGAGGCCGCTGGACCCAGTGAGAGCCGAAGCCGTCAAAGCTGAAGTGGACAAATTGATGTCCATAGGCTTTCTCCAGGAGTCGCACTATCCCGTGTGGTTGGCCAACCCAGTTCTGGTCCCGAAACCCGATGGGTCCTGGAGAATGTGCATTGACTTCACGGACCTAAACAGGGCCTGTCCGAAAGATTGTTTCCCTCTCCCGCGAATCGATCAGATGGTGGACGCTACTTCCGGGTACGAACTCTTATCCTTCATGGATGCGTACTCCGGATACAACCAGATCAAGATGCATGTCGCGGACCAGGAACACACCAGCTTCCTCACGGATAAGGGTGTCTACTGTTACGTGGTCATGCCTTTCGGTTTGAAGAATGCTGGGGCGACATACCAGTGTCTGGTAAACAGAATGTTCAAGGACCAACTGGGGAGGAACATGGAGGTGTACGTGGACGACATGTTGGTAAAGTCCAAGACCTCCGGGGACCACAGTAATGACCTTGAGGAAGCTTTCGCCGTGATCCGAAAGTACGGGATGAAACTAAATCCAAAGAAATGTACTTTCGGGGTCTCGTCTGGGAAGTTCCTCGGTTTTATTGTCAGCTCCCGCGGAGTGGAAGCCAACCCTGAGAAAATAAAGGCGTTCATAGATATGCCTTCCCCCCGGAAGCATAAGGATGTCCAGAGCGTTACCGGAAGGATAGCTGCTCTCAGCCGCTTCGTATCCAAGGCCACCGACAAGTGTATCCCCTTCTTCAATGTTCTGCGAGGGAACAAGAAGTTCGAGTGGACCCCCGAATGCGAAGCGGCCTTCCAACACCTCAAAGAACATTTAACCCGAGCCCCCATTCTGTCAAAGCCGGTCGAAGGAGAGGCGTTGTTCTTATACCTAGCTGTGACTGAGCATGCAGTAAGTGCCGCTCTCGTCCGGGAAGATGGCCGTATCCAGCTCCCTGTGTATTACGTAAGCAAGAGGTTATTGGACGCCGAGTCCAGATATTCGATGATCGAGAAACTCTCCCTCTGCTTGCTGATCGCTTCACGGAAGCTGAGGCCATATTTCCAGGCGCACACCATCAAAGTACTCACCAACCACCCTCTCCGACAAGTCCTGCAGAAGCCCGAGTCTTCTGGCAGATTGCTTAAGTGGGCCATGGAACTAAGCCAGTTCGACGTCCACTACCAACCGCGTGTTTCCATAAAAGGTCAAGCTCTCGCGGACTTTATTGTGGAGTGCTCGGGAATGAATGACCTCCCAGAAGATCCTGTCCCGGAACTTCCCACCTGGAAGGTCTACGTAGACGGAGCCTCAAATGAAAAAGGAGCTGGAGCGGGGGTCATCCTAATATCTCCCCAAGGGCATCAGCTCCAGAGCGCCATCTGTTTCGCATTCCCAGCATCCAACAACGAGGCAGAACACGAAGCCATGTTAGCTGGGTTACGACTGGCCAGAGAAGTCGGAGCCCAAAAAATCGAAGTGTACAGCGACTCCCTACTTGTGGTAAACCAAATATCCGGGGAATACCAGACGAAAGGCGAAAGGATGGCTGCCTACGTGTCTCTCTCCCGCGACCTACTGCAGCATTTCAAAGGCTACCAAATCCGCCAGGTCCCCCGGGACCAGAACTCACTCGCGGACACGCTGGCCAAGCTTGCAACGGACCCGGAGATTGAACAGTATGGCTTAGTCCCCATCGGGCATTTAGAAGCCCCCAGTACTGAGACGCGAAGGATAAACGCCATCATCGACCATTCCCACTCCTGGATAGGACCCATCCTCAGATTTCTCACCACCGGAGAACTCCCCACCGATAAAGCTGACGCAAGGAGGCTCCAGTATCAAGCTCCCCGATACGTGGTTATGGATGGAAAACTTTACCGCAGGGGGTTTTCCATACCCTTCCTTAAGTGTGTTGCCGGAACCGAAGTCAGCACCATCATCCATGAGATTCACGGAGGCTTCTGTGGCGATCATACCTCCGGGCTGAGCCTCTCCAAAAAAATCCTTCGACAAGGATACTTCTGGCCCACCATGAAGAAGGATTGTGTGGATTATGTCAGGAAGTGTGAGCAGTGCCAGAGGTACGCCAAGGTTCCGCGAGCGCCGCCTACGGAAATTACCCTAATGACCAGCCCCTGGCCGTTCGCCGTTTGGGGCATTGACCTAGTAGGTTCCCTCCCCACTGGAAAGGGTGGAGTGAAGTACGCCATAGTCGCGGTAGACTACTTCACCAAATGGGCTGAAGCTGAACCTATGAACACGGTCACATCTAAAAAAGCACTGGATTTTGTCATCAGGAATATAGTGTGTCGTTTTGGGCTTCCACGGAAAATTGTGTCCGACAACGGAAAGCAGTTTGACAGTGAACACTTCACGAACTTCTGTGCTTCGCATGGAATTATCAAAAGCTTTTCCGCAGTCGCCAGATCCCAGGCTAATGGACAAGTGGAAGCTGTAAACAAAATATTAAAGACCACGTTGAAGAAAAAACTCCAAGCCTGCAAGGCTCACTGCCCGGAAGAACTTCCGCGAGTACTTTGGGCCTATCGCACAACAGAGAGAACTTCGACGGGGCACACGCCTTATTCCATGACCTTCGGTTGCGAGGCCGTCATCCCAGTAGAAGCTATGATCCCCTCTCACAGGCAAGACACCTACGATCCTACCCGGAACCATGCCCTCCTCCAGGAGTCCTTAGACATGATCGAAGAGCTCCGGGAGCAGTCGCAGGTCCAACTAAAAATGTACCAAGGCAAGATAGCCCGACACTTTAACACGAGAGTCCAGAGCCGTGCATTCGAAGTTGGGGACCTTGTCCTACGGAGATTATTTCCTGCTACGCAGGATCCGGGAGTAGGAGTCCTCGGACCCAACTGGGAAGGCCCCTACGAAGTCCAAGAAAAAGTGGGCCATGGGACGTATCACTTAAAGAGACTCGACGGATCTAAAGTCCCGCGCGCCTGGAACGCGGAGCACCTCCGCCGTTACTACCAGTAGGCCCCGGACCATCCAGTCGGAAGTCCTTGGTGAAAATAACAAAAGTGAAAAATGTGGAAATAATCCTCCCTGTTGTAAAACTAACGCCTAGCAGGCTATTTTAATGAAACACGGAGGGATTCACTCCGCTTTTACTGCACTTTTTATCCCTATGTTCAAAGCTGCGTTTTAACAAGTGACCACGCGGTCCGGAGACGTCCGGACCCCACGCTCACTTGGGGGGTATACATGGCTAAGGCTTAGCCATACGCCCCTTGAACAAAACGTACACAGAACACCACTTATGTGCTAGCATTGTGTTTGAAATATTTAAATTGCTTGAAATGTTTAAATTGTTAAGCTTAGGTTTATTTGTTGCCATGAACATGCTTGCATTACGTGTCATATGTGCATTATGTGCTTAAGTGAAAATTGCCACAGAAATGCCTGCCATTATGTATCATGAGAATTATCTCTTGTGTAGCCCAGCGATGGACGGGACTGGGGGTTGAGGCACGTTCATAGAGCTACGCCAAAACACCCCCAACTCCTTGACAAGTCCTTTGCAGAATTCTCCGCGAGCTCTGTAGAGCTTTGCTTCGCAAGCTCCAGCTCCGGGTCCCGCAAGGCGAAAGATGGCAAGATCCGCGAGCGCTGAAGAGCTTTGCTTCGCAAGCTCCAGCTCCGGGTCCCGCAAGACGAAAGATGGCAAGATCCGCGAGCGCTGTAAAGCTTTGCTTCGCATGCTCCAGCTCCGGATCCCGCAAGGCAAAAGATGGCAAGATCCGCGAGCGCTCTAAAGCTTTGCTTCGCGCGGATCTAGCCTCGCAGGGCTCCATGCCAGGTCCCTGAAGCCAGCCACCATGAGGTTCGCAACAACAATTAGTTTTGCTTCGCAAAGATCTAACCTTAAGTCTAGCGACGCTCACCAAAAGAACTCCCGTTCCAAACAATGGAACGACTCACCTTAGCAATCCCAGCGAACAGTATAACTACAAGTCCCGGGATTGGCTATTTGCCTCAGGAAAGATAAAGTACGGTGAAAGGAGCCTGGCCGTTGGAACCAGAAAACCTTCGTAACCTAGAAACTACGTGGGGAAAGACATCATCCGTTAAAGCTTCAAGTGTGAAGTGCATAAGTTTTGGCCGTTGGAACCAAAACCCCATACACCCCTACAACAGTTTCTACCGTATAAATGTCTACCCTAAGCGCAAAGATAAATAAAGAACTCGGCAGAAAAGAAAGGAGAATGCTATGATTATGGCAAAAATGTCCGCAATGAAAAACTCAAAATGAAAAACAATTAAAGATAATACCCCTTCAAGCATTGGGGGTAACTACAGCGTCCACGACCGCAGCTTCGGGGGCATCTGTTTCAGCTGAGGCTGGCGGAGTCGGCTCATTGGAAGGAGGGATTTGGTCATGAGAAGGTTCAGAGGTCCCCGCCTCTCCGGGATCTCCCGCCTCAGGAGCTTCAGCACGTTCGTCAATGTTATAAGTTTGGACGTACGCCTCTGGGCCCTGATCCCACACGAGTAGCTTCTCCCTCATGGCTTCGGCATCATCTCCCAGATAGCCTAACACCTCCGGGTTCACTTTCCAGAGTTGATGCATGAGGACCACATGCGA
Organism: Humulus lupulus; assembly: GCF_963169125.1. NCBI lineage: Eukaryota > Viridiplantae > Streptophyta > Magnoliopsida > Rosales > Cannabaceae > Humulus > Humulus lupulus. Next base: position 141,508,415 of record NC_084793.1, read on the forward strand.
TATATTAATAGTCCTGTTCAGTATCACCTCAGCATCCTCCTTCTCCTTCAACCGCTCCGCCTCGGAGGTTGCCAGCTGTGCTTCCGCGGCAGTTAGTTGGGCCCTCAATTTTTCCATTTCGGCCTTGGAGGCATCCCGCTCCCCATTAAGAGAATCAATCGCCTTGCGCTGCTCCCTATTTTGGTTCAGCACGGATTGCTTCTCGGTCACATGCCCCCTGGCAGTGAATTGCAAAGCCCCGATCTCTTTATCCTTCTCGGCGAGCCCCAACTGAAGCATAGACACGAGATCCCTGCTCCTCTTATGGAGTTGCTCCTCGTCGTGCAGCTTACTCTGAAGAGTGGAATATTCCTCTTGCCGCTTAAGGAGGAGATCGTTCTTTGATTGCAAGCGGGCTTCCAGGGTATCTTTCTCCACCTTGGCTTGGGACAGCTCTTCCCGGAGCTTGGAGTTTTCGGTCTTAATCCCATCCGACCGCTGTCTAAACTCATTCTCTGCCTTGGCCCGGTACTCTTGATATTTGGCAAGATATTTCTTCTCCGCCTCTTCTTCAGCCGTGCGCCGGGCCTGATCAATCTTCTCCGAAGCCCCCAAGGCCTGTTGGGTCAGTTTCTGTTTCTCCGCTTCCAGGGCCTGGCGAGCCAGTTGGCTCTCCTCCAGCTGAACCAGAGCTGCACCAACCTCCCGGAACGAGCGTTCCGCGATCATAGAGGCCTGCAAGGAAAGACAACAGAATGAGCTAAAGCAGGACCAAAAGACAGGTGGTCCCAAAAAATAAAAAATAAATAAACAACTGACGGCTTACCCCGGACAGTTGCTGCTTCACAGCGTGTGTCAGCAACAGCGGATCCTTGCTGCTGCTGATGGCCCATTTCTCAGAATTGAGCTCGCATAAGCTCAGGGCCATGTCCTCCATCATCTCAGCTCCGAACGGCGCCAATGCACGTCCGAGCCTAGGCACCAGCCTCTTCTCCAAGGCTGGACCATCCAGAACCGCTCCGGCCGGGTGAGGAGATCTCACCCCCTCGGCCAGCTCAGCCCTCTTCACGGCAGACAAGTTATCTGCCCTTCCCTGAGTAACGGCCTTCTCCGCCTCTAGCCGCCTCTTCAAAAAACTATCGGCCCGTCTTACACCCTCCAGGAGGGCAGCGGGAAAACTGGTTGGCTTCCGCGGAAAGTGGAACTTCAGGCCAGGCAGGGGAAGATTGGTTGTCTGAGAAGACGGAGACCCCGAAAGGGTGGACCCCCTTTGGGCTGGAGGAGGAGGCAGCCGGGGTATTAAGACCCCGGTCTGTTGCTTTTGCTGCTGCGGTAGCAGAAGTAATTGCCCTTGTTGCTGCTGCTGGTTTGGATGTTGCTGTTGCTGCTGCTGCGGCGTTGGTGATTGTCTCTCTTGTTCCTGTTCCTGCTGTTGTTGTAGTTGTGATTGCTGTCGTTGCTGTTGTTGTTGCCTTCGACCGGGAGAAGAGTGTCTAAGGCGTTTGTTCTTAGCACCCTCAGCATCTTCTCCGGGACGCTTGCTCACCCCAGTTGTCCTCACGGGGAACACAAGCCCTTCCCCATCGCTACTGCTACTCGAGACCATCATAGTCTCGGAAGGCCCTTCAGCAGGGGACTTCTCTACCCTCGGAGACGCTTGCGCCTCGCCACTTGTCTTCTTGGGGGAGGCAGCCTTACCTCCCCTACCAGCCTTGGTCTTCCGTCCTTTCCCCATGGGCGGGTCTTGGCTGGTGGCAGCCTTCTTAATAAGCAAAGTAACCCTCCCCAACATCTTGGCTTCGGGATACTCTGCAAGAAACGTACAAAGCAAGGTTAACGAACCAACAAGAAATGAGAAAGAAGATAAGCGGAAGACAAGACAATCAGCAACATAAAAGTACAAGCAAGCCCGCCAGCAGGGAACAAGAAACAAGAAAAAGAAAAGTTTGAAAGGGACGACCATGCACGAGAAACGTGGATGGCCTTCCCCGAGCAAAACAAAACATCGCTTCCTGCTCCAGGAAGCTCCCGTACTCCTTGAAGTCCGGGAAGAACATGCTGAGAGAAGAAGGGTCAACCATGATGACACCTTCTGGCAGACTACCATCACTCAGACACCAGAGGAGCTCATCTACCCTATCACAGTACCTGTCGAAAGGTATCCTACGCGGATCTAGCCTAAGGAAACGGGGATCAAACCCCATCTGAGAGGTCTGGGAAACCTCAGACAGGCTGGGGGTGTGGATCAATCGAAAACTAGTCTTACCTCTCCCGGAGGAACTAGCCCCCGGAGCCCCTTCGTTAGGGTAAGCCGCGGCGTGGCGAGCCTCGATCTCCTCTCCCTCCGGCTGGGGGTCGGGGAACCTCTCCGCCCAACTAGGAGATAGAGTATTTTCGTCCCGAGCGGCTTGGGTGATCACCTTAGACAGCTCCAGGGCAATCTGCTCCCGGATGTCAGCCGACACCTGAGTCTGCCCCCTACCACTTACTGGCTCGATATTTTGGAAGGAGGCGAGTAACCCATACTCCCTCAACGATTCGGAGGTCACAAGTCCCTCCACTCTCAACTCTTCCTCAGAAAGCCCTTCGTAGAACTTGGACCTCCTTATCATCTCCGCGCAGCGAGGTGTCCGCGGAACGACTTCTGCAAAAATCAAATACAAGCGTTAGAGATCCTCCCAAAAGGCAAATCAAACGCAAAGAAACAAAGTTGAAAAGGAAAAGAAGGAACACTTACCAGGGATTTTGAAGTCCAAAGATAGGGCTGGCACCCTCTTCAGCGGGAAGCCAGTCGTCAGGAACCAGTATTCCCGGAGGTCTGGAACCCTCGCGGTATGACAAGTGGGGCACATCACATCCGGGTGCCTTTCTAGCCTGTAAAACCCCACCTTGTCTGAGTGACCCCTCATAGGCTGAGACTTCAACCCATAAAAGTACAGCACCTCCTCCGGGGTAGGAGCTTCCAGTCTCCGGGACTTGCAAAAGATGAACCACCCCGCTAAGAGCTTGTACCTGGGAGGAATTAACTGGAAGGGGGCAATCCCCGCCTTCACACAGAAATTGGCGAAGTAACTCCTTAGGGGCAAGTGCGCTCCGCACACTATGTGTGCCCAGCTCCAGGCACCAAAGCCCTCGTGGCTCTGGCTAGCTGACTCGCCCAGCACCGACAGACGGTGCCACATCAGACCTGGGATGTTCTTCAGGCCTGCCTCAGAGGAATACAGCTCCAGCATGCCATAATTCCTGAAAAGGTTCGGTTTTTGGTCCATCTCCCAGATGGAACTATTGGAGGTTGGTGGGCTAGCCGCGACCGCTTTCGCCTTTCCTTTCCCCTTTCCACCAGCGACAGGAGAGCCCTTCTCTTGGGCAGATTCAGCCTCCCCCGCAGCAAGGAGTTGTTCCTTCGAGATGTTCGTCACTGGACAAAAGAAAAGAAAGAAGAAAACACTCTAAGCAGTCAGCACCCTTGTCATACCCTAGTGGTATCAAAGGCGTCGGGGAGACCCTCCCCGAAAATTGCTTGGAGAGGCTCCCACCGAGCTTGCCGAGGGATTGGCACCATGCCACCCGAAGGACAGCAAGGAACCAGACTCAGACCCCGAGCCTAAGCCCGCCAAAAGAAGTGTTTTTCCAGAGAAAGACACCCTAAAGGCGTTCATGCTTATGCCCTAAAACAGCAAAACAAGGGACGACTTTCCAAACGCAAATCGCCAAAACACGCAGAAAAGGCTACTTATCGACTCACAATCAATCACATGCCTACCAAAGCCCTATTCACACATGCACATAAGCAATAATGGCAGAAACCTCTACTCTAACAACTACCAACAACCTAAGGTTTGGGAGGAAAGAGCAAAGTAGAAATACTTACTGATATTCGGGTAGGTGGAGGTTGAAGGAGTAACTGGATCACTGCACAGCACGATCGCGAGAAGTAAAAGCTGCAAAGATGAACGGCGATTCAAACCAGGAACTTCGGGGAATAAACCCACTGCCAAATCAAAAAGAAAAGTTTCCAGATACTTACCAAAAGAAATGGCAAGTTCGGAGGAACGTAAGCTGGGAAGCCTGAGAGTTCGAAGGTTTGGAAATCTGAAAATCCTAAAGATGGAGAATCTGAAAGCGTAAAGAGGAAGAAAGGTCCTTTCCCTCGTTTTTATAGCAGGGAAGAGGCCGTTTCGAATTCCTCAAATGGACGGTCCCGTTCTTCCCATTCCGTGTGCATCAGATCCAACGGCTGGAGAGGAAGCGACGATCCTATTTATGACTCCTCGGATGGGAATAAAGTATTTATTTCCCATCATTACACCACCTCGGGCCCTGAGTACCATTAAAAACCGTCAAATCATTGGTCAGATGACTGACGCACGCATCCTCAACCAGTCGCCTCACGCACACGTCTTGGTCGCAGAACCATTCCCAGAATGACACGTGATCCTTGCCGCACTTGAGTACTTGGTCTCAAACAGAAGAAATTCCTTTTCTCTTTCATACTAATACTCAGGCGGGAAAAAGGAACCTTTTCGGGAACACAGAAGGTGCCCCCTCGCCTAGTCTAAGAAACTGATTGTACAAGCTCCCGGATCTCTCAAAGCTCCGCGACCTTGGGGGGTAAATGTTATCCAGATTTCCGGATAGCGTTTAGATTGATGACTTCGGAGAAGCAGAATTATCGATGTCTTTCACGGTAGGTGACCAGAGCTCGCGGATGGACAGAAAGGCTTCGCCTCCCCTGTTTGATATCCGGATTACTCTTCCAAGCAAGCACAACACGGAAACTCATTGACTCTCCCGGACTCCCGAAGGATACCCCTCGGGGAGGCCCCTTCCAGGAGAGGCCCTTCGAGTGGTCTCCGCGGAAACAGTTCCGTGCCTCGCACAGAACAAAACCGAACTGTCGAGTCCGGGAGAGGGCATATTTGGAATGATATCCGTCTGACACAGGATCCCGCCTGACACGCCCGTCAGGACAAAGCCGCACACATCCCAGCACGCCTAAAGGTACCTTTTCGCCTATTGTTCCGCTGACAACTTGGAAAAGACGGCTGACTTTGTGTGTTCCCCATACTTTCACGTAAATATATCCACATAGAGTCTTGTAGCCATGCGACTACAGTAATTGTATCCCCTATTTATGGCTGGTGTAATTAAGACCCATGTACGTGGAGAGAAACCCTAATCCGAAACCCTAGCTATAAAGGCCCCTTCATTTTACAAGAAGAGGGGGGACCGAGAGATCGCATAGCAAAAACTCTACCAAAATCTCTCTAGCTTCATCTTCTTCAAGAGAACCCGAGAGAAACATTGTGAGTGTGTGAAGCTCTTATGCACCAGCCATCTTACTGTAACCTTTTCCAAGTATAATAACATCGACTCGTGGACTAGGGCTTGTTAACGCCTGAACCACGTAAAAACACTGTTTGTTTAGTTACATTTCTGTATTTCTACGGTTCTTATCTTTTTATTATTCTGTTAGTTATTCGTTTCCGAAAAACTCGGTAAACAATGCCATTAAATGATTATATGCATGTTTATGTGATATATATTATAATATGATGTTAAATGCATGCATGTGGGTCCACATTTGATTACAGGTGTATTTTGGTAATTTGGCCCGTTGAGGGCATATTTGTATATTTTGGTGCATGCTTGTGATTAATTGTTGAGGCCACATTATAATGTGGATTTGTTCGAGCTATTCGGCATGAGACGATCTCTGAATATAAACTATCGGTTTGGTCATAACAGGTTTAAGCTCAGGGCTCGAGGTGAGTCTCGGGGTATTTCGGTGATTAGAGCGTTACCGGGAATTAAAGGGTAACAAGATAAGAATAATTGGTATTTGAGAATATTGAGAATAGTGGGAATTGGAGAGCGTTAATTATGATTAACGAGATAGGTTAAAAATGGTTGTTTTACCCTTGGGAGTCTTTAGAAGCTTTTAAATGACCTAGGGGCATTAAGGTCATTTGGCATGGATATATATGATTTATTGGCTGTAGAAACCTGTAGAAATAATAGAACAAAACAGAGCCAAGCTTCCTCCCTCACGTTCATCATTTTTCCTCTTGCTTCCTTTGAAGTTTGTGATCCCAAATTGGAGAATCAAGCTAGGAAATCAAAGCTTGGAGGTTGTAGACTTAGTTCATTCATTGAAAGGGATTCAAAACCAGTTTGAGGTAAGATTTTATCCATGAAACCTAGGTTATGCTCTGTTTTCTTATAGTTTATAGCCTATAGATTTTGATATAAATAGTTGGAATCAATGGAAGTTTTTGGAAGAAGTTCACTTGGGTTTTGATGGTTATATGGTGGATAAGTTGTGGTAATAATTGTTGGCATTGTTTTGTGATATTGGGAGAGTTTTGATAAGGTTTTGAAATATGTTTGAAGGAGAAAAATAGAGGTTTTTGGTTGAGTTTTTGGTGGGGTCACGGCTCTATTCTAGAGCGCTGCGGCACAAGCTTGTTGAAGAAGAAGGTGGTGCTGAAGAGGCCTAAGGGCCGCGACGCTTGGGGAAGGGCCACGACGCTTGAGGCAGGTGCTTAAGGCGAGTTGCCTCTATTTTTTTGGGAAGGGCCGCGGTGCTTGGGTAAGGGTCGCGACGCTTGAGGGCCATCTTGGCCAAAAGTGTGCTTTTGACTTAGGGATTCAAACCTTAGGCCTCGAGATCGATCCTACTACCCAGTTTAGTGGGATTCGAAGTCCCGGAGGCTAGGTCTTGGTCCGAGAATATTTTATTATTCATTTATTGATGGAATCCCATAATTGGTTATGACCAGGTAACCGCTAAGGGACAAAAATACAGATCATTCTTAGGGGTCGTTCTTATATTAATTCTCATTCGAACCAGAGGTAAGAAAACTACACCCTGTGTATATCACATGCATAGTTGTTGTTGAGGCATGTTGATTGGTAAATGTGGACATTGATTGCATATTAAATGCTTATCAGAGCTTGCTTACTTGTGTATGGTACTGATTAGTCAAGGACGACACTGGTCGCGTATTACTGACCTGAGAGTCAGAACGGCATAAGCGTCCTGAACGCAGGGCCGATAAAAGATTAGATCTAGTCGATATCAGCGTTGAATGACTCTAGGGGAGTTAATGCTGGACCGACCCTAAGGTCGATGAAACTTATAAGCCCTTGACTAGTCTAAGACTAGTTACTCAGAGCCAAGGCCAAAGGCCTAGGTGACAGCTTGTCACATGGCTAGGGAGCAAAATCCCATGGTTATGACTCTATGGTCATGAGGTAGGTTATGTTGGTGACTAGTCATCAAGCACCTATCATGTTTAAGCTAGTGAATTGATCACTTATTTGTAAAGCCCCGGTGACCCTATCATCACATGGCTGGAGGGAACGGAACCCACCTTAGTGACTTTTGCGACTGTCACTCATCTGTTTTGGACTGAAAGTCCTGAATGATGATTATGATCATTGTTGATACTATATTCATGATATATTGTGTTTTCTTGTTGGGCTTTGTCCATGGGTGCTATGTGGTACAGGTAAATGGAAAGAGAAGCTCACCCAGCCTTGAGTGGAGAGCTTAGGTGGTGCTGTGTACATATGTGGCCGCTTGACCACCACGGCCAAGGAGTTCTCAGAGGAACTAGGGGGTTTACCCTATTTTTGCCACTTAGGTCGGCGGGTTGTAAAATTTAAACGATAATGACCATTTTGAGTTGTAAATAACTTGTAAATGTTTTTATGGGCCCATGAACAATTTTATGTATTGAATAATATATATCATTTCCTTTTGATTGGTTTTCCACCTTAGCCTGTTAATAACACTTAGAATAACATTTTTAACCAAAGAACTCAGGTAGCGAGTTAAATTTCTGGTTCACCGTAACTGTTCTGGGGTAACCAGGGCGTTACAACTGCCGACCACCATTTCTGACACATGTCGGTGCTGCAGCTTCCCCAACCACCAACGACAGCAACCCCAAAGTTTGGTGACCATCGGAGCAAGGACACGCCCATACGATCACTCCAGAGTTTTGCCGTCAAAACTTTGAGGTGCCTTTTCGGAAAACTCCGACCACTATTTGGCGAGTGGGTGGCACTGTTCGAATCAGCATCGCGAGGGAACGTCGCCCACTTAGTCATTCCAGTCAACTCGCCATTTTTCTCCCGTGAGATTTTGGGTATCTTCGCCCCTTTCAAAGCATTTTTCTGCGACGTCGAAGGTCATTTGAGCAAAGGAGTTGTACTTCCATGATGTACTCATCGAGAGGATCGTTTTGATATATACCATGCATATATTCGTTGACGTTTCTGGTACACCACTCACTGCCGCCACCAACTGCTGCTGTGCACCGCTTGGGTGAGGTTCCGGAACTTGAAATTTTAGTTATGGTCATATTATATGTCGTTGGACACGATTTTGAACAAGGGATGCAATGATGATAATCGTTTGCTCATTTGTTGTACGTAGGAAAAACGTGATATAAAAATAAGACTAAATCACTCTAGGATCATCGTTAAGCTTAGGAGCGTCGCTTTGGGCTTGGATTGAAAATTCTAAGGAGGTAGGGACTTAACTTGACTATTGGACTTATTTTACTCGTATTGAGTTGCATTAAACATATTCCAATTTTGATATTTATATAATGTTTGAAAATTTGAAAAACTTAATCTGCATGTTTTTTGTTCTGTTCTGAGGGCACTGAGTGCCAAATATATTTTGTTCACTTATTTATGCAGGTTATGATTTTTGGGTGTTATTCAAATGCAGTTGTTATGCTGCCCAATTTTCTAAAAATATAAAGGGAATATGTTTCTTTTTTTCATGTGTACCTGCATTTGGTTATACCGATGAGAGCCATAGTGATCATGATTTGAGCATGTTGTTGTTTCACGACCTAGTCTCTGTGTCATCATAGGTAGATCAGGTGTCCACTCACCTGTAGATGTAAAGACCTAGCATCTGTATACAGGAAGTGTTTTGAGCCTCCCTTTGTGGTGGTTATTAGGTCCGGCTACCCAGTTTAGGATGTTAGTTTTTCTATGGTGGGTAACAAGAACTAGGGATCTAGTGGATGGTGTGATGTGAACTTTTAGCTATGCTCTTATGATTATTTGTGGTTTCTCTCTATTTTGATTTATACATGATGATATATGTTTTGTTTTCAAAGCTAACCTTGCAGGGGTTTTATTTAACTTTTTGGGTCCTATGATATTAGTTGCTTTCCTACTGGACTTTATAAGCTCACCCCATATATCTCTCCCATTCCAAGAGCCTAGTGATGCGAATGTGGATAAGGTGAATTATTGATGAAGCCAGTGTGTTTGGTGCCATAGTCTTATCTTTTGAACATTATATATGTATTTAATTTGGAACCTGATGGTCTGTATATCTAAATTAGCTATGTAATAGTTAGGAATGAGAAATGGTGGATGCTAAGTGTTATTTTTGGTGTTTTATGACTTATTAAATTTAACTATTTGGTGACTACATAACTGTGAGGATATTATTGTTCTATGTATAATGATAAATGATCCTGCTTTTATCACTAATGTTTTTATATATAATTATAGGAGTTATTCCAATGTTTTAACTTATAATTGTAGTACTATCTAGTATAAACTAAAGGATCATTTGTAAATACTATTTTCTACCAAGGGTCAAAGTTTGACCTTTGACCACCTAAGTTATGGATATTACAAATATGCCACAGCTTAGGGCTTGGGTCGTGACATGTCTTGTGTTGCAGGTAGAGCAAAGGAGAACTGAAGCATGGTCCTGACCCTAATTTTTACATATAAACATATCGACCTTATGTGGGTTATTTCAATTTATCAGTGTGTATGTTTGTAATAAAGTGTGAAGTTATGTTTTGAGGACAAATTGGGTTATTTAATACTTATGTATAATATGTTTGAGACACAATTTACACTTAATGTAAATAATGTGAAATAAGTTTTATCTAAAAAAAATCCAGACTTCCGCTAAAAGTAATTATGATATAGTTTTAAAATGTAACACCTCAGATATGGTTTTAACTAAAAAAAGTGACGGTGTTACAAAAGGAGCGAGTGTGTGCATCACAAGTGGATCCAAATACTATGTCATCTACATAGATTTGGGCACAGACAATGCCAGGATTCAGAGGTACAATAAACAAAGTTTGATCAGCATTACCTCTAGTATACCCATTTTCAAGCAAGTAGGTGGTGAGATGATCATACCATGCCCGAGGAGCTTGCTTAAGCCCATACAATGCCTTGTTCAATTTGTAAACATGGTCTCCATGATGAAGGTCCTCAAATCAAGGAGGTTGAGATACATAAGCCTCTTCCACAAGGATGTCATTCAAGAAAGCATTATTGACTTCCATTTGATACAACTTGAACTTCATGTAACACACCACAACCAACAAAAGTCTTATGGAATCCAATCTAGCCACCGAAGCAAAGGTTTCCTCAAAATTCACTCCCTCAATTTGTGTATACCCCTGACCAACTAATCTTGCCTTGTTGCGCACCACATTTCCCACTTCATCAGTCTTATTTCTGGATATCCACTTAGTACCAATGATGTTGGCACCCAAAGGATGAGGAACAAGAGTCCACACTTCATTCCTCTCAAATTGTTGAAGCTCATCTTGCATGGCAAATATCCAGTGCTCATCTTTAAGGGCGTCCTCGACTAATTTGGGCTCCACCAAAGAAAGATAACAAGCATTAGCAATCTCATTAGCTAGTTTCTTTCTAGTGAGCATTACCTCATTTGGATTTCCAATAATGGAGGATAAATGATGAACTTTGGGAATCCATGTGGGTGGTCCCTTTTTCTTATGAATTTATGTATCTAAAGGAATAACATTCTTTGGAATGGAAGACACATCGAAAGCTTCAAAGGTTTCAGTGGTAGCATCAATTTCCTCCATTTTCGACTTGCTTGGTTCAACTGTGGTTTGTGATGCAACAGGCAGAATATAAGTTTTGATAAGAGTGTATTTCTTCTTCTTCTAAGTAACTAGCAAAGTATTCCAAGTCACTAAACACCACATTGATGGATTCCATAACTTCTTTTGTCCTCATGTTGTAGACTCCGTATGCACGATTATTGGTAGAGTACCCCAAAAACACTCCTTCATCACTCTTGGCGTCAAACTTGCCAAGCTTTTCTCTATCATTGAGAATGTAGCACTTGCAACCAAGCACATAAAGATAAGCCAAATTTGGTGTTCTACCTTTCCATAGCTCATAAGAGGTTTGTTTAGTGCTAGGAAGAAGATGCACCTTATTGCTAATGTAGCAAGCTGTGTTCACCGCTTCAGCCCAAAGTCTCTTGGATAATTTCTTTGCATTCAACATAACACGAGCCATCTCTTGAAGCATTCAATTTTTTCTTTCCACAACTCCATTTTGCTGAGGAGTTTTGGGCGCTGAGAACTCACGAGTTATCCCTTCTAGATTGCAAAAATCAGCGAAGATGTTATTTTCAAATTCCTTGCTATGGTCATTTCGAAGACGAATCACTTTCTTGACCTTTTCACCCTTTTCAGCTTGCAAAGAGAGACACAATCCTTTGAAATTCTCAAAAGAGTAAGATTTTTCTCTAAGAAATCTAAACAAAGAAAATCAAGAATAATCATCCACGCACACCATTATTGGTATTAAATGATCAAATCAAAGATACGCAGTGGAATATTTGGACCCATTTTAATACATATTAATACCAGCCAGAATCATATACAAATATAAATATTGAATCACATACAAATAGATCAGGGATTACCTCTTGTAGCCTATCAAGTGTCCTTGAGTCTTTTTGTATAAATCAACGATCTTCCTATTCAGTGTTCTGAGATCTCACACTCTGATCTTCTAGACCAATCCTCAAACACACAAGGATGTATGTGTGCACGTATGATTCAAAAGGATTATTTATGTGACTCCCTAGATGTACTCAACACATGATATCTAAAGAGTTTTGACAGAGAGAAGGTTTATAATAGTTTTCAGGTTTAGAGAAAACTATCACCTTTGAGAGAAAGAGTCTGATTTTTCATCTTTTTTTTAATATCACGTATATCAGATTTATAAAGATATTTAATCTAATTAAATAATCTTTATTTAATTAAAATATAATTCAAATTAAAATTGATTAGATATTTTCATTTAATTATCTATTTAAATCATATTTAAAAAGAATAATTAAATAACTTATTAAATAAATTTATTCGAAATTCAAAATTCAAATCCCAGTGATAAAAACCCTGATGCTAGGCGCCACACACTGTACTGTATAGTGTGTGTCGCCCATTCCTATTAAGGTTGCCCTAATTTTCTCATTTGTTTATTTAATCAACTTTGAAGACAATATATTTATTCTAACATAAATATCAGTTAATTTTAAAATTAACTTTATCTTAAAATATCAGTTTAAAAATAAATAAATAAATATCATATTATAAATAAGATATTTATTATTTTCTCTCTTTATATTAATCCAAACAAAGATTAATATTAATTTTAACATATAGTTTTTCAAAATAAAAGCTATATAGTTAAATAATTAATTCACAATTAATCAATTACCCATAATTATCAAATAATTATTTCCTTACCTTAGAAAATTAATTCCTTTGCAATTTAATCATTTATCTTAACGAATCTTTCTTTTGAGATCCTTACCCTTGACAGTGTAGGACAGATGTGATTTGGGGACCATGGACCTATAATACGAAGCTCCAATAAACCAGATTATTAATTAAACTCTTTATTCTAATAATTTTATTTATTAATTCCATGATTACTCCACTATAAATATGGAATTGCACTCTAAGTATTTATAGAATTATATTTACAGAGTTTTTTCTAGTAGTCCATTGATATAATCAATATATGTAGTCTTGTCCTCCATTATTGGTTCGTTAATTAGAGCTAGTCAAAATTACCATTTTACGCTTCTAATTACCTCTTGATCCTTAAGTACCATTAATTCACTAGCGAATAATTAATCTATAATCTAATTATAGATTTGAGCTCAATAACTATTCAGTTTCAGAATCAACCCTTAAGGGAACCAATATTCGATCTGTTAGGAAAGCATGGATTCCAATATTGTAATTTATGTTCTCAGCCATCCATGATATTAAATCTCCAAAACAAAAGTCATTAGCCTCATTATTCTAAGAGACCTTAACGAGTGAATCAAAAGATCCAATAAACATAAAAAGGAGTTTATGAATACTCGGGATTTAGACTGGTCTACAAATGATCATTTGTTATGACAAGAATTAAATCTATGCGTGAAACAACAAGTTTATAAAGATAATTAATTCTCATCGGTCTTATCATATATAATCTCTATTATATACAACACATTACTAAGATGTCTATCCACATCAGTAATCTGAATCTAGATTACTTGCATCTCGTATGCTTATCAAACCGTACTAGTAACCATTCATTAAAGATTCATTACTATAATATGTTATAGGCTATTTTATTCATTATATATGATCTTAATTCTCTAGTACTAATACAAGATCTTATTCTCATGAATGAATAGAGAATTTTCTTGATATTATTATATAATTAATTCAAACAATAATTATAACATTCGAATATAATAAAATTGTACTTTTATTTAAAACCAATAAAATGTCTTTACATGCTTTTAGGGCATTAATCCTAACAGCCATAACATATCCTTTTACACTGAGACATTTTGTTTGAATGGGACCCATCAAATCAACATGAAACAGCTCCAAAACTTGAGAAGTAACCAGAAACTTCAAAGGAGGGTGGCTACTCTTGACTTGTTTACCGAGTTGACAAGGACCACACACTTTGTCTTTCAAAGAAGGTAAATTTGGAACACCCCTAACTGCTCTCAATTTTATAAGTTTGCTGAGATCTTTATAGTTGTAGTGCCATAATTCTGTATCATCCATCTTTGCTGCATTGCATACCAAGCTAGTGCTTAAAGGATAGAAATTGTCACTCGATCTCATATCTGTTAAGACATGTGAACCAGATGTTGAAAAAACAATACAGTTAGTCTTGGAGAACAGAACCATGCACCCTTCATCACAGATTTAACTAACACTTATCAAGTTAGCCTTCAAACCTTCAACACAGAGAACATTTTCCAAAAGAGGTAGACCTTGTAGACACAACTTTCCTCTTCCCACAATTCTTCCTTTACTTCCATCTCCAAAGGTGACATATCTTTCAACATGAGACAAAAGATTAGTGAGGACATGTTTGATTCCCGTCATGTGTCGAGAACACCCACTGTCAAAGTACCATTGATCACTGTTACAAGCCAGTAGAGAGGTATGAACCACTAGAGCCTTGGTTTGAGCATTCTTCGGCCGCCATAGTTTTCTTCCTACAAGAGAGACTTGAGACTTATCTTTGGAGGTTTTTATAAGCTGAGACAAGTAAAAATTCAACTTGTAACATCTTGGACGAATATGACCCTTTTTTCCATAGAAATGACAGATGGAAATAAATTTTGTTGTGGCTGGAGGTTTTGTAGGAGCAGCAAGATGAGAAGGGCGAATGGGAGGCACTTCTTGAGATGAACTTGGAAGATCTTTCTTTTTGATAACCAAAGGTGGATTGAAACCAACCCCATGTATTTCTCTAGCAAACTAACCAATTCCCATCATGTTTTCAAATAAATCCTAACCAACATTGTATGTCTCAATGGTTTTATTGGAATAATCCAGCTTCACTTGCATTTCTTATAGAGCAACCCTTTTCTCTTCAATGTCCAAAGTGAGCAATTCAACTTTTCCTAACAGGTTTTTCCTTTCTTCTTCGAGTTCTCCCACTTTAACCTCCATAATTTTAGCCTTCTTTATCACACAAACCCACTGATTATACATTTGTTCATAGGCAATTTGCTGGTCCAAGTCATCCTCATCACTACACACTCCTCTGAGTCAGTGTCTGAACATGGTGCTTCTGATGTCTTAATAGTAAAAGCAACGTAGTTTTCTTCCTAATTTGAACTCTCCTCTTTAGCAGCTTTTTGATCCTCTTCGCTGTCACTCTAGGTTGCAACCAGAGCTCTCCCATTTTTCTTAAAAGGTGTTAGCACACTCATCATGTATATGGCCGAAGCCTTCACACTCACGACATTGAATACCCTTTGGATTTCTCTTTCCCCCCATATTAGTATACTTTCGAGGAAAATTGGGAGGTTTTCTTGAGTTTTCTCCTCTGAAACCATTGCTGCCTTTTTTTCATATTGAACCTTTGAAACTTAGCATAATTTTTGGTGAGCAGTGAAACCTACTCCTCATCTAAATTCTCGAGAGAATCTCCCACAAAAAGATTTTCGGCAACTTTGTGAGATAAGGAAACTCCACTAGAAGCTTTCTCATATTTCTTTTCTTTGGACCACCTTTCATAGTGAGTTCATAGTTCTGCAATGATCAAATCAGCTCATCCAAATTAAGCGAATCAACATCATGACATTCCTTAATGGAAGTAAGTTTTGACTTGAACTTCCTAGGGAGAGCTCTGAGCACCTTCCTCACAAGCTTGGAGTCTGAATAAGTTTCACCCAGAGCAAACGATTCATTAGTAATGTCACATAATGTAGCATGAAACTCAGTAATAGATTCATCATCTCTAATAGTTGAATTTTCAAATTCAGTAGTGAGAGATCTCAATCTATATTTTTTGACATTTTTTGTTCTTCATTTTTAGTTTGCAACTTATCCCAAGCATCATTTGCTATAGCCTTCATTTGACTTACAAAAACTGCATTTAAAATAGCACAAACTCCTTCAGAGTTCCAATTATCCTTTTCAATCTTAGTTGTAGTCCATTCTGACACGGGCTTTTGTTTAGTGTCCTCACCATCCTTGATGGTAGGCGGAGTCTAGCCGTCAACCACGACACTCCAAACACGTTCATCCATAGCTTTGAGAAATGCTCTCATCTGAGCTTTCCAACAAGCATAGTTTGTTCCATCAAGCATGGGGGGTCTAGTAGTAGACCCACCTTCTTTGAAGCAATCCATCAATACAAACACAACATAAAAAACAACAAGAAAATGCAGAACACAGCAACAAAAATAACAAGAAAATGCAAAAACTATACACACACGCAGCCCCTAAGGAACCAACCAACACGTTAACTAGAGTAGAAGCAAATAAACTAACTAAAGACAAGCAAGGATCAATACACAAGCTTTGATACCAATTGAAAGTTAGTTAACTACTGCTACCCATTTACCCAATCAATTACCCATTCAATTTATCAAATTAAAATCATATTTGAATTAAGAATAAGTGCAAGAATAATTAAAATGACACAATCATTTTTACATGGTTCAGCCAAGATTTCTCACAACCTACTCCATGGGACCTAGTTCAGATGTGAAGCAAATCCACTAAAATAATCAAAGTTTTTACATATACAAACAGCAGAAAACAAATTAAAACTCCCTTCTAATTTGGTTTACAAACAACAAACAACAAACAACAAACAACTCCCTATTTTGTGAAAGTCTTCAAGCAACCAGCCTCCCACTAGTTTTGTACATTGTTGGACTCCCTCCAGCTACTGCTCAAGCTCCCCTTGAGACTTAGCTTGAAATCCCTTCAAGCTTTACACCAGAAAATGTAAGATGCATGGTGAAGAATCACCAAAACGCCATGGGCAATGAACAATGAAGCATCAAATGCTTTAGAGCTTTTTTCAGAGAATGTTTCTTGGACAAAACACTTTTTAGCTGCTAAAAAAGGCAGGGAAACACGAACAAAATGAATATATATGCTAGGGCTCAAAATAGAAAAGCCAGCTAAGCAAGTCATGTGCTGAAATAGAAATCACATGCTACTGGGCTTTCAGTGTTATAACATGAAAGCAATGTTTAAACATGAAAAACAATGCATGACAAAAATAATACTTACAATTATAATAATAATAATAATAATAATAATAATATTATTATTATTATTATTGTTGTTGTTGTTGTATAATGTGGCTAGAACTATTTTTACTAATGCATTTTGTTGACGCGGTTCTTCGCCAACAGGTAATTAAGAAAATAAGAGAGTGGGATTAGTGCTAAGTATTGAACCGAAACAGATGAGTGATCTTAAAATAAAATGGCAATGCAAACACATTTTTTTAGGTGGTTCAAAGGTTAAAATCCTTCTACTCCACCAGCCAATATTATTGGTAGTTTTTGGTATTCTTTACAGAGTATTTGTTTTCATAATAGAATCCAACCCTTTGCAGCTCCCAGGCTCTCCATATTTATAGGAGAGGGCACCTGGGGGTTGGCAAAGGGGGTCATCACGTGACCTTCTTACCCACCATGTCATTTCTATGACATTCATGATTAATTCCTAAAACCTGACAAATGAAGTGTGGTCTAATCAATAGGTAAGGGGGATAATGGGCCACACGGCCCACCCCAGTCGTGGGCGCCTGAAAACACACGTTTAGGCTGCGTATCCGAGAATTCAGGGACATATCAGACACGTGATGTCTGATATATACACGTTTACATTGCGTGGTTGACTTTATAAGGGGTCACAGGCGCCAGCTCAAGCCTGTACCTCGAGCTGGACTTCTTCTTAGCCCGCGGTGTCTATCCTCCTGATCCGACTCCATAGCAGCTCCAGGGAACCTGTGGTTACCTCGAGCTAAAGAGGTGGGACCTAGGGGCAGCACCTCCGGGGTAAACATCATCCTCGTGGCTGATACACAATTATGCCATACTTAAGCCTGCCAATAGCCCGTGGAGAATTATGGGCGTACATTTGCCCCCCAAGCCCCTGCTCGTGGCACATGACGTCATCTAGGGCCACAGTGGGGGCCTTTAGGCTTCTTTGTGGACTTTCACATTCCGCCCATTGCGCAGGCGTCGAGTACGTGGAGCATCATGGTTGGTGACGGTACGTCTTCCGAGAACCGCATTAAATGGCCTAGCCTATACTCGGCTGCCATTTCGCCTTTCGAGTAGAGAGCCTCGGATCCCTCATCAGGGCAATCCAACGGCCCTCCTCACTTGGTCTCCTACGTATATAAAAGGGGTGGCCACCTTACGCATGGGCCACCCGTTTATTTGAAAATTTTCTAATTTTCCCATCTTCTTCTTCTTCCTTCTCAGTCTCGAAAAACCCTCTTTTTCTTCCGGTTACTGTTCCCAGCGTTCCAGGAGTTTAAGCGCGAGAGCTCCTTCAAGGTTTTGGCACCAGATATTCTGACGAGGCTCCAACCCAGACGACCCCTTCATCCCTCCCCCAGCAAAACACCTTGTAAGTTTTCCTCTTTATGCATGCTTTAAATTTTCTTTTCACTGTAGCTTAGGTGAAGTGTTCCTGTAGCCGCATGCAGCATTCTGTTGGTTTTTTGTGGGTATGATAGGCGTAGATTTTTATTTTAGGGCATCGGTCGTAGAAAAAACCCTTTAGGAGCATGGTTCATAGGGTACGCCTTCTGGGGAAATTTTCTGGGCAGGATTTTTGGTATGCCTGTTTGAAATATCCAGCCTTTCGGGTGCAAAACCGGGTAGCTTAGGGGACACGTTTCACAGGCAGTTTTTGCACTGTTTGTCTACTGAAACTTTCCCCCCAAGGCAAACTTTTATCCTGA
This sequence comes from Humulus lupulus, assembly GCF_963169125.1. NCBI lineage: Eukaryota > Viridiplantae > Streptophyta > Magnoliopsida > Rosales > Cannabaceae > Humulus > Humulus lupulus. Next base: position 141,526,988 of record NC_084793.1, read on the forward strand.
CCCTCCTGACACACGAATTCCGAGTAATTGGGGATTCATTGGGAGCATAGGCATGTGTACATAGAATCACGTGGTCTCACTCTTCACGGGCTGAGATTACCTCCACCCGTGTAAAGGAAACACTTCGCTTTAGATTCTTTCTTATGCTTAGGTCGCCTTTTCTAAAATTTTCTTCTTTTGTTTGCTAGGCGACTTGATGGGACACAAGAAGAGCACCCCTAAGAAAACCGCTGGCAGCTCATCCTCTCAACAATCCAAAGGAAAGAAGGTGGTGACAGACTCTCCAATCCCCGTTTTCAGGCCGGCCGTGGAGCGGGAGCTCGAGATGGCGCCCGATGCCTTCTTCGAGGCCGAGAGGATCGTCTCGAAGATCACTGACCAGGGGAAAGTGAATAAAATATTCCTTCCCCACAATATCAAGCTTGGGAGGGGCGCCCTAATCGCTCGACCTCCCCTAGAAGGTGAGCGGAGCTGCGCGCCGCTCGACCAGGAATACGCGGCCTGGAGTAACGAGCACTTCAAGGCTGGGGCCTTCCTCCCACTGGACCAATATTTTGCTGACTTCCTCAATTACGTGAAGTTGGCCCCTTTCTAGCTCCCCCCTAACTCGTACCGTTTGTTAGTGGGGTTGAGGTATTTATTCCTGAGGCAGGAATGGGAGGTCCCCACCCCGGCGGACATCTTATATTTTTTCTGCCTCAAGGCCAGCCCGGAGCAGCGGGGGCGAGGCGATGGGTTCTACTACTTGACCCGTTTTCCAAACACGGCTGTGGTCATCAAGCTGCCCAGCCATCCCAATGACTTCAAAGACCAATTCTTTATGTCCACGGGGTTTCGCAACTGCGAACTTCACTACTTCAATCGCCCTCGTAAGTACCCTTCACTCTTAGCTCGTAAGTTAAGTATTGATTAGCTCCCCTTTATCAGTTTCTAACTTAGAATAATTCTGCAGCCATTTTCGCGAGGACAGACAAGTCTGTGATCCTCGGGAGTTAGTATGAGACATTGGCGGGGCTGCCCGCCAGCGAAAAGGACTATCGTCAGCTCGTATCAGAAGAGACGATGTTGGCATGGAAACTGATCTCTCCAGGCCAGACTTTGGCCCTGAGGAGACCGCGGGGGCTTCCCCTAGCTCTTGAGATGAGGCCCATCCCCGAGGAGGAGGCTGAGGGAGGAGGACAAGGTGCCCCTCGTGAGGCGGAAGTGGGTGCTGGAGGTCGCCCAAGCAGTTAACATGGAGAGGGCCCAGTCCGGGGCAGCAGCCGGCCCCTCTGGCCAAGGTAATCCTTATCTATTTAGGGGCTTGGATACGTCCACCGCAGACCCCCGGTTAGCTAGGTTTAATCCCAACCAGCCCGTCCAACGCCATCAAAATGACCCAGACCTCTACATAACCCTACTCCAGTGTGTCGACCGGCTCATGCTGGATTATGAGAGTAGCCCACCTAGGGGTACTGTAGTCGTAGACAACACCTTAGCCTTTAGGTCAGCCTTCTTTGAGGAGTATGGGACTAATCTCCGGTCGTGGCCCTCTCTTCGGGAGGGTACTGTAGCTCCGGGTCTTAGGCAGTATGTAGAAGAGTCTATTCCCGAGCCAGATTCGGACCCAGAACCTGTTCCAGTTCGCAAAGTCATTGTCTTAGATTCCCCTGCAGAAGCTGCGGTGTCGATGGTCGTGACCATAGATTCCTCTTCTAGCTCGGGGGGTAGGATCCCTTTCGATATATACTTGAGTTCCGCTTTTTCCCTCTTATTTTTGTTGTTCTTGCATAAATGCTTACTTGTATACTAATGTTGTCTTTGTTTTGCCAGAGGAGATGTCTCAGCTCGGAAACAAAGGCCTGCGAGCTATGTTCACCGGAGGGAACTCTTCTGCTGGGGCTTCTGGGCCCATGGTGAAGAAGCTCCGGGTGGCGAAGAAAGCCGTTGGGACAACATCCAAGTCCCCTGCAAAGGGGAAAGACCAGACCCTAGCTGCCCAGGCCAAGGTACCTCCACCTCCTGCAATAGTGGAGAAGATGCCCCCGCCCCCTCCATGAGCTCCCGCCTCTGTTCGGGATATGGAGGTGGAGCCCGGGACTTTGGCAACCGCAGTCCCCGAGGTGCGCGTTCTGGTGGACCACCAGGCCTTGGAGAAAATTCTTGACGTCTTTTGGGGGACGGTGTACAAGACGACGACCTACACCGTTGACCACTCTACAATGCCACCGAAAGGGACCTGCGGGCAATCGAAACAAGGAGCCCGGAGAGCGTGATGGAGTCTTCACTGGAAATGGCTCTAACAGTAAGCTGGCTTTGCATTTTGTATTCTTTGGTTACCATGCATCGCACGTTCTCTTTTTTTTTTCTAAGGTAGTTGCCTCTTTGTTTTGTAGGGTGCCTTGGCTCTTCACCGGAGCATATCCAGGTCCAAGGCTCGGCTCGAGGACATGAGGGGCGAGCATCAGGCTGTTTTGGCCGCCCAATAGACTACCTTGGCCGCCCTGAAGACTGCCCAAAAGCAGGAACAGGAAGCCAAGGATGCCTTGGCGGCCGCGCCGGCTGAGCTGGACGCGTCCCGCCTCAAGCTGCAAGAGGCCAAGGCTACCAAGGCTTCCCTAGCCGCTGTAACGGCCGAAATCGAGGAGGCCAGGGCTGCCCGGGCCACGCTAGACTCTGCGAAAACTGAGGCCGAGGAGTCTAAGGCCGCCTTGGCAATGGAGAAGGCGGCTTCCAGCTCCGCCATGGAGGATATGCTATACCACTGCTGGGTCTTCAACCTGGATGGCGACTTCTCCTTTCTAGGAGCAGATGCTTGGGAGCTCTTCCGGGAGGGGTTTAAAGCTCGCCTTCAGCAGGAGTTGCCCTCTAAGACTGGGGAGACCTCCACAGCTGCCGAGCAGGAGGGCAAGGTGGTGACCTCATCGGAGCAGCCCGGTGGAGCCTAGGGCCTTCTTTTTATTTTTTGAACACATGCATTTTTCTTTTGTAACTTTGTATGAGGTTTTTTCACCTCGAGACAATTGGCTTTATCAATTTTTGTTTCTAATTGGTTTATATCCTTTTGCCTCTATGCACTTCGGTAATAGTCTTAGTTTGTTTTTCTTTTTGTTGGTGCTATGATTGATACTTTTATGCTTTTCTAGGAAAAACATGTTAACCAATCTTGACCCAACTTCTAAGATAAGTCCTGGTTGCATCCCGAACATTTCTTTAAAAACTTAGTTCGCGCTAATTTCTTATTGATATATCGTGCTTTTTAAGAAAAACAATGATCAATCAATTTGAATCAACTTCTAAGTTTTAGGACCTGGTTTCATCCAGGGCGTTAATTTGAAAACTTAGTTCGTGCTAATTCTTGACTAATATCTTGTGCTTTTTAAGAAAAACACCGATCAATCAATTTGAATCAACTTCTAAGTTTTAGGACCTGGTTTCATCCAGGGCGTTAATTTGAAAAATTAGTTCGTGTTAATTCTTGACTAATATCTTGTGCTTTTTAAGAAAAACACCGATCAATCAATTTGAATCAACTTCTAAGTTTTGAGACGACCTGGTTATATCCAGGATAGGACTTAGTTCGCGTTAATCCTTTATCAATATCTCGTGTTTTTTAAGAAAAACATCGATCAATCGATTTGAATCAACTTCTAAGCCTTTAAGGCGACCTGGTTATATTATCTAGGTACCATATGCCCCTCCAAGTAATTAGGAAAGGGTCTTTCGTGGTCACTTGGGATTACATTCGCAAACATACATAATAATGAAAGAAGACTTAATTCTCACTGCTTAATACACAAAAAATGGCCTTTCTGAGTAAGCCTTACAAGGGTGTTACTGATAATATTTCTTTAAATGGATGGCGTTCCAAGTTCATGAGACCGCTTCTCCATTAAGCCGGGCTAACTTGTAGGTTCCTTCCTTTATGACCTCGGTTATTTGATATGGCCCTTCCCAGTTTGGTCCCAATACTCCGTCTTTGGGATCCTTACCAGCTAAGAAGACTCTCCTGAGGACCAGGTCGCCAATGCTAAAGGCGCGTTTTCGGACCTTTGAGTTGAAATAACGAGTGATCTTTTGCTGGTAATGTGCGAGTTGGAGCTGCGAATCTTCTTGTCTTTCATCAATCAGGTCGAGGGATGCGCAAAGTAGTTCATGATTGCGGTCTTGGTCATACGCCTGGACTCTATGCGAAGATACCTTTATTTCGACAGGAAGGACTGCCTCACTCCCAAAAGCCAGGGAGAAAGGAGTATGCCCCGTAGGGGTCCGATGCGAGGTCCGGTATGCCCACAGGACCTGGGGCAGCTGTTCTGGCCAGACCCCCTTGGCTTCGTCTAGTCTCTTCTTAAGGCTCACCTTTAGTGTCTTATTGACAACCTCGACCTGGTCGTTTGCTTGGGGATAGGCCACGGAGGAGAAGCTTTTCACAATGCTGTACCTTTCACAAAATTCGGTGAAGAGGTCGCTGTTGAACTGAGTCCAATTATCGGATACGATTTTCTTTGGCAGCTCGAACCGGCAGATAATGCTTTTGACCACAAAGTCGAGGACTCTCTTGGAAGTGATTGTTGCCAAAGGTTCGGCCTCAGCCCACTTGGTGAAGTAGTCGATAGCCACCACCGCGTAATGGACCCCTCCCTTTCCAGTGGGGAGGGCGCCAAACAAGTCGATTCCCCATACCACGAATGGCCATGGGGACGAGATCATCTTCAGCTCGACTGGGGGAGCTCGGGCAATTGTGGCGAATCACTGGCATTTATCACATGTCTTGACGTACGAGATCAAATCCTTCGACAGAGTGGGCCAGTAATATCCTTGCCTTAAGATCTTCAGGGCCAAGCTCTGCCCCCCAGTGTGGTCCCCGCAAAAACCCTCGTGCACTTCTTGCAAAATGGTCTTTGCCTCGCTTGGTAGAACACATCGTAGGAGGGGTAGGGAGTGCCCATGCTGGTATAGCACCCCGCCTACCACCGTATACCTTGGAACCTGGTACAGTATCCGCTGTGCGTCATTACACCCTTCAGGTAACTTTCCTTTGGTGAGATATTCGAGGATAGAGGTCATCCAGGTCAGCCTGGCGTCGGTCATCTCGACCTCCGCCCCGACCTCTTCTATACTTGGTTTCTCCAAGAACTCTACTAGTACTAACCCCAAAGCTTCCGTCTCCTCGGAGGTAGCGAGCTTGGCGAGGGCGTCTGCGTTAGCGTTCTGCTCTCGATGTATCTGCTCGATTGAGACCCGTTCGAATGCGGACAACTCAACTTATACCTTGGCCAGGTAAGCAGCCATCTTGGTTCCCCGTGCTTGGTCTTCACCTAGCACCTGGTGTACCACGAGCTAGGAATCGCTGTAGCATTGAACGGAGCTGGCCTTCAGCTCCTGGGCCACCCTTAGCCCGGCCAGCAAAGCTTCGTATTCGGCCTCGTTGTTGGATGCCTTGAATCCGAACCTTAGCGCCGAGTGGAACCTATGCCCCTCTGGGGATAGCAAAATGATTCCAGCCCCGGAGCCGTTCTCATTAGATGAGCCATCCACGAAGATCTTCCATGACGGCTAGGCCGAGGTGACCTGGGGTGAATCTTCCACAGGGTCCTTTTGGAATCCTGTGCATTCTGCCACAAAATCAGCCAGGGCCTGGCTTTTTATTGCAGTTCTCGGAGTGTACAAAATCTTGAACTGGCTGAGCTCGATAGCCCACTTCAACAGGCGTCCCGATGCTTCAGGTTTCTGCAAAACCTGCCTTAAGGGTTGATCAGTCATGATGTGTACTGAGTGGGACTGGAAATACGGCCTGAGCTTTCAGGAGGCCGTGATAAGACAGAATGCCATCTTCTCCATCAACGGGTATCAGGACTCAGCTCCGAGAAGTCTCTTGCTGATGTAATAGACTGGTTTTTGAACCCGGTCTTCTTCTCGGACCAATACGGCACTAGCCGCATCTTCTGTGACAGCTAAGTAAAGGAAAAGAGGCTCCCCTGCCGTTGGCTTGGACAACACGGGAGGCTCGGCCAAATGTGCTTTCAGGTCGAGGAACGCACGTTCGCACTCTTCTGTCCATTCGAACTTCTTGTTCCCCCAGAGCAGGTTGTAGAATGGCAGGCACTTGTCGGTGGATTTGGAAATAAACCGATTAAGGGCTACCACCCTTCCTGTCAGGCCTTGGACGTCCTTTCACGACCTAGGTGAGGGGAGCTCGATCAATGACCTGATCTTATCGGGGTTCACCTCGATTCCTCTAGTGTTCACAATGAAACCCAGGAATTTTCCAAATGCGACCCCGAAAGTGCACTTCTGCGGGTTAAGCCTCATGCCGTATTATTTTAGTATCTTGAAGCATTCCTCCAGGTCGAAAACATGGTTTCCGGCAATCTTCGATTTGACCAGCATGTCGTCAATGTATACTTCCATGTTTTTCCTGATCTGGTTGGCAAACATCCTGTTCACCAATCTCTGGTATGTAGCACCGGCGTTCTTCAGTCCAAACGGCATGACCTTGTAGTAATAGACGTTAGTTGGGGTCATGAAGCTAGTGTGCTCCTAGTCAGCTGGATTCATGGCGATCTGATTATAGCCTGAGTATGCATCCATAAAGGACATGAGCTCGTGCCCCGCCATGGCGTCTACCAATTGGTCGATCGTCGGCAAGGGGAAACAGTCCTTGGGGCAAGCTTTGTTCAGATCGGAGAAGTCGACGCAGGTCCACCATTTCCCATTTGGCTGCGGGACCAACACAGGATTGGCGACCCAGACCGGGAACCTGGCGTCACGGATAAAGCCGCATTTCTTGAGCCGGGCTACTTCTTCTTCTAGGGCTTCAGCGCGAGTCGTTCCCAGGCGCCTCTGCTTCTGGGACTTCGCAGGAATACTCTTATCCAAATGAAGGGTGTGCATGATGACATTTGGACTGATTCCCACTATGTCCTCGTGTGACCATGCGAACACATCCAGGTTCTCCTCCAGAAACTTGATCAGCTCATCCTTCCTCTTGCCACAGAGGTTTTTCCCGAGCTTAACCAGTCGTGAGGGATCCTGTGGATCGATACTTACCTCCTCGAGCTCTTCGATAGCTTGGATCTCGGATTTATCCTCACCTATCCTGGGGTCAATATCATCACTTGGGACGATATTTTCCCTATCGACGCTCTGAGGTTTTTCAATCTCAGGATTAGGCAAAAGTTCCTGAGATTCCTCATTTCTGCCTTGGACGGTCATTGTTAACTGCCCGGGTTTTAATTTTCCCTTCATGGAAATGCTATAGCATTCCCTGGCAGCAAGTTGATCGCCATGGATCATGCATATCCCCGTGGAAGAAGGGAATTTCAGCGCAAGGTGGCAGATGGAGGTGATGGCTTCAAAAGCCACAAGTGTAGGTCGACCCAAAATGGCATTGTACGCGGCGGGACAGTCGATGACCACGAACTCAAGGAGTTTTGAGACTGTCCGAGGTCCCTCTCCTAAGGTGATCACTAGCTCGATCGTCCTTATAGCCGCCGATCTTTCTCCAGAAAAACCATAAAGCATCATGGAGGTTGCTTTCAGCTCAGCGACAGACAATCCCATCTTCTCCAGCGTGGATCGGAATAGAAGGTTTACCGAACTCCCATTATTGACCAGCACTCTCCTAACCCTTCGATTGGCGAGCTGAACTGTCATGACTAGAGGGTCGTTATGAGGGAACTGAACATGGCTGGCGTCTTCTTCGGTAAAAATGATTGGTTGCCTCTCCAATCGCTGCTGCTTTGGCAGATGCCGTTCAGGGACGAACTCCACTCCATTATGAGCCTTAAGCTCGTTGACATACCTCTTTCGGGCACCTCTGCTCGTGCCATCCAAGTGAGGACCTCCAGAGATTGTGGAGATCTCTCCTCCTATCACGGGAGGAGGGATGTCCTGATCTATCCGAGACCCGAGCTGATTGACCGGGACTTCCGGAGCTGGAGGGGCTGCGGGAACTCTGTTTCGCGTGTATTGAGCCCAGGGGCCGGCTCGGATGAGAGTCTCGATCTCATCCTTCAGGTGTCTACAGTCATCGGTATTGTGGCCAACGTCGTTGTGGAAACGGCAAAACTTGGACGGGTCTCGCTTCCCCTTCTGGTGCTTTAACGACTCCGACTTCTTCCAGGGGAGGCGAGCAGAGTTTGCTAGGAAGATGTTCTCCCTAGAGTGGGTAAGCTCCGTATAAGTCGCATAGATCGGCTTAAATTTTTCTACGGACTTATTCTTCTTTGGGCCGTGCTGGTTGCTCTCGCTACTCCCCTTTCTCTTGCCTCCAAACTAGTTATTTTGTGTAACGTTCTGGGTCACTGTCACGACCTCCGTTCCCACTCCAGCAAGCTGCTCAGGGACCTGGCTGGTTCCCGCAGCTGAGGCTTGGGCCTCCTCCAAGTTGATCCACCCTTGGGCCCTATTCAGGAATTCGTTTACAGAGCTAACTCCCTTTCTTTGTATCTCATTCCAGAGTCCCCCTCCGACGAGAATTCCAGTTCTCAAAGCCATGAGCTTGGAGCTGTCATCTGCGTCTCTGGCCCGAGCAGTGACGTTCGCGAATCTACTCAGGTAAGCCTTCAGAGGCTCGTCGGGCTGTTGCCTTACGTTCGCCAGGGAATCGGCCTTGACGCGGGCAGCCTGGGAGGCTCGGAATGCTCTTTTGAAGTCAGTAGAGAAAGTTTTCCATGAGCTTATTGACTGTTTTTTATTCTGCTTGAACCACTGCCTGGCCGACCCAGTCAATGTGGATGGAAATATTAGACATCTTAGCTCGGGGCCAATGTTGTGGGCCATCATCAAAGTATTGAACATGCCCAAATGATCTGATGGATCTCCGTCTCTGTTGAACTTGGACAAGTGCGGCATACGAAAACCGGGCGGATATGCCGTAGCTGCTATGCTGGGGGCGAAGAATTCAAGTTCGTCCCCTGAATCATATTCGTCTTTTTCTTTCTCTGACAGGAGCTTCCTCATTAGCTCCTCCATCTGAGCCAGGCACTCAAGGGTTTTGTCCTGATTTCCTTGGTTATTCCGGGGCTGTTCAACAGCTCCGGATCCGTTGTACGCGTTTGGCGGGTTATCATCCCTCCTATCTTGGGATAGGTTATATGGGACATTCCCGCTATCGCAGACCTCGGATAGGTCTTCCCTTGGGCGAGCACGACCGCCATTCCCTGCTGGGTCTCCCCTATGAGAGGTAAGACGATCCCGGAGATCGCCCCTCCGGATGGCTTGAGGACTTTGCACCGAGCTTAGGCGTTGGCGCAGGTCTCTGCCAGAAAGGTCACTGCGGCGGCTTCCGGTCCAAAAGCCCTCGTTTGAGAATCTTGGAGCCCGCCTCTGGGGATGAGGATCCGGGATTTCCCTGGGCGCCCTACCACGATGGGAAGGTCCTGCGGAAGGTGGGTTTCTCCTGCTGCTCCCGTAAGCTGGAACATCTAGGACAGGTCGAGGAGGAGACGGATACCTTATCGGTGAAGGAGGATGCCTAACCAGGGATACAATCCTGGTCCGGTCAGAGCGGATGAGGTTAGGTAGGGGCCTCTCGGCTCTGCCAACCTGTGGGTCTTGCGCTTGGCGGTCTGAGCGGGGTGCAGGACGGCTGGTCGGGATGGGCTGTCGCTGTGAGCCCTCCCCGGATCTCCTTCTAGAATTCCCTCGAGCCCTCCTGGGTGCACTCGAGGGTGGTAGTGAGCTGGGAGTTGAAGTTTGGACCGATCGACTATACTGCTGCTCGGCCTTAGGTAGTTCTTCGAAGGTTGTCTCTCGGCGGTACGATGAGGGAGTAGAGTTGGATGTCGGGGGTCTGGTTGACCGGCTAGGCCTGGACCGATTACCCCGACGAGACTTATGAGTCTCGCCTTGCCTCTTTCCGACGTTAACGTCGGTTGTAAGAGGGGGTAGTCGGGCCAACACCTCCTTAATCTGCTGGTTAGCTTTCGCCAGCTGACTCCTCAGCTGAGCATTCTCCATTTTCATTGCTGTAATGCCCTACTTCCTTAGAGCCGTTACTAAGTGAGTTTTAAACGTGCATTTAACTTGCTAATCGAGGTTTTTAGGTCAAAAGTGTAATTAAATCATAAATAGTGAAATAAACTTTGAAAATAATTCCATTTACTACAAATCATTGAGTGTTTGACACTTGGGATCCCAAGATACTGTTTAGAAATATTTACAACATATAATTTACAAATCTAAGTCGACTAGAAGACAAAATCTAGGTTTTAATACAATCATCTCCCAAAACCACTGGCCGTGGCCGCCAGGCAGGCCAAACATGTATGCGCCGCTTCACGCTCTCCGTACTCATGGTTGGTCGACTTTCCCCTAGCCCTTACCTGCACCACAGAGCACCCGTGAGCCGAAGCCCAGCAAGAAAACCCTCACAAGCAGATAACATATGCACAACAAACACTTAGCATATAATCAGGCCACCAATAGGCTAAACACATACGGCCATGCCGTCCCAGGCGCTTTACCAGGCCCTGGGTTCGCGGTCCACACCGTGAGGATATCCCAGGTATCCTTTAGGGTCTCACCTCGGTAACTCGCACTCTACGTGCTCAATGCTACTCCCGGCCCCTTTCCATACTCGGCCTTGCACTCAACGTGCCGAACGCCGTTTCCGGCCCTTTGTCGTTCCCGGCCCCTGCCGACCTCGGCCTGCGCCGTTCCCGGCTCTCGCCGAACATTCTCATAATCGTATTCATAGCATAACAAACATATAACGAATACTAACAAATTCAATCAAAGGGCTACGCCCTCAAATTCAAACATATTGGGCTGAGCCCTGCATACAAGCTCTGTGGAAACAGTGGTTTTCTTACCTGTATCCCGAGCTTCCCGATGCACCAAGGCCGCGAGCACGGTCCTTTAACTCGAGCCTCTCCAAGGACCTAGTCACAATGCATATAAACACCCTTTAATGCTAACCGATCCCACACTCTCGGAATCCCCAAATTCCTAAAACAATACATCAGAAACATCCCCCGAACCCCCGGAGCAAAAGCTCAAAATTGCAAAATTCCATGTTCTGAAAATGGCCTAGCGCCGCGGCACCCAGCAAGTCAGGGAGCATTTCCCCTTCCCAGAAACAGCTTCGCGCCGCGGCGCTCCTTCGCGAACCCAGAAATATGGGTTTTTCCCCTGCATTTCCCCGAGCCAAAACACTCCCAATTCATCCCAAACTCATACCTAAGCCCCAAAACCAATTCAAAACCCCAAATATACCATTCAACAACCTATAAACATCATAAGCAAACCCAATCACACAATCACACCCAAAAACCCACTCTTGGGTTTCAAATTTCAGAAACCTAAACTATGGCTTCTAAGACTTAAACCATAGCTTGAAAGATATGCACCTTGCCTCTAAAACCTTAAGCCATAACAGAAACAGAATGTGAACATGTTAAAACTCTTACCTCAATCAAAGCTCATCTTGAACTCTTCTCAATTTCAGCTTCAAGCCCCCTTTCCTTTGATTATCCTACTGAATTTCAAATAAAACCAGCCACATCTCTTTTAGGTTCCCGCACTTAATCTCTGTAAATTCAAGCTTAAATTTAGCAAAGACAGAGCACAAATTCTTACCTCTGAACAATTTTGGCCTAAGCTTGATCTTGGTTACTCCAAACCTCTTAGTTCTCCTCCTAGGACTCAAATTCAGCTCCCTTCTTCAGCTCCTCCTTTGTTCAATCTCTAGGTCTCAAAGTTTAGCATAAACCAACTATCACCAAGTATAATACGTAAATTTCCTTTCCCTTCTGCTGAAGGTTATCTATCTTGTCAAATGACCATTCCACCCTTCCTCAAATATCCCTTCCTAACTAAACCTCAAGGCTCTTTTTGTCATTTCATTTCTATTACTATTCTACCACTTTTCATTACAATTTGTTACTCTCAGCGGTTACTAATGATTACCCAGGTTACTCAATCACCAATAACCATTAACCACAAATATTCTCAACTCAACTCACAAATTTCCCCAAAGTACCCCTAGGCTCCTCCCGAGCCGGGTACAAAACCTCGTTGTGACTTTTGAGTTATCCTGCTCTCTAGGACCGTCTTGGCACGTGCATCAGATTAACACCACCACACTCACGTGGTACAACTCACATAATACAATTATCACATTTATGCCCTCAACGGGCTAAAATTACCAATTTACCCCTATCATGCAAACGGGGCCCACATGCATATTTATACCACCTAAACATGCATTCTAATCACATATTCATTTAATTTCATATATTAGCATATTAATTCACTTATTGCCCTCCAAACACGCTAATCAAGGTCCTAAACCTTATTAGCAAATTGGGGTGTTACAACTGCCGTGTAAAAATATGGGTTTGGATTAGGCGGTCGGGGAGTCGAACTTCCAGTATCATCTTGGCCTATTGGCTGCTTGCCCGGCCGCTGTTGAACCTCAGGGTTTCGGTCACCCGAAATGGCGGCAAGATGGGCCTCCTGCCCATCACCTTGGTTCGCCTCGTTACCATGTCTCGAACGAGTGACCACCATGGTTGGGAATATGGGATAACACCAATCTGACAGGCTCTCAATGAAAGCACCAAACTGTTGACGCGGTTCTTCGCCAACGGGTAATTAAGAAAATAAGAGAGTGGGATTAGTGCTAAGTATTGAACCAAAACAGATGAGTGATCTTAAAATAAAATGGCAATGCAAACACCTTTTTTTAGGTGGTTCAAAGGTTAAAATCCTTCTACTCCACCAGCCAATATTATTGGTAGTTTTTGGTATTCTTTACAGAGTATTTCTTTTCATAATAGAATCCAACCCTTTGCAACGCCCAGGCTCTCCATATTTATAGGAGAGGGAACCTGGGGGTTGGCAAATGGGGTCATCACGTGACCTTCTTACCCATCATGTCATCTCTGTGACATTCATGATGAATTCCTAAAACCTAACAAATGAAGTGAGGTCTAATCAATAGGTAAGGGGGATAATGGGCCGCACGGTCCACCCCAGTCGTGGGCGCCTGAAAACGCACGTTTAGGCTGTATATCCAAGAATTCAGGGACATATCAGACATGTGATCTCTGATATATACACGTTTACATTGCATGGTTGACATTATAAGGGGTCACAGGCGCCAGCTCAAGCCCATACCTCGAGCTGGACTTCTTCTTAGCCCGCAGTGTCTATCCTCCTGATCCGACTCCATAGCAGCTCCAGCGAACCTGTGGTTACCTCGAGCTAAAGAGGTGGGACCTGGGGGCAGCACCTCCAGGGTAAACATCATCCTCGTGGTTGATACACAATTATGCCATACTTAAGCCTGCCAATAGCCCGTGGAGAATAATAGGAACAACTTTGTTCATGGTCAGATTATTTCAAAGCCAAAGGATTTAGTGGAATGGACTGGAAGGATGTTGGAGGAGTTTCAAATGACTCGTGACAACAATAAAAAGGTGAGTAAAGTTGGAGTGCAGAGATGGTCCTCTCCCCTAGTGGAAACACTTCATGTCAATAGGGATGCTACTTCAGTTAAGGGGATGGTATGGATAGGAAAGGAGAGTGCAGTAGTAGCAGGGCTGTTATTAGAGATTTAAATGATAAAGTTAAAGCTGCCTAGTATGATTTAATGCCTCTTTCTCCTTTGGTTGTAGAATTGCATGCAATCTAAAATGGGATAAAGCTGCAAAAGACTTAGGTTGATATCATTTCAATATGTGTTTAGTAGCTGTAAATATGATTATTGTGAAGAATCTCTATTGTGGTGAAATAGTAGGCATGTAAATGGGGCGGGTTTGCCCCGCCCCGCCCCGATTAGTTTCTTGGAGTGGGGCGGGTCGCCCCACCCCGGCTTAATCGGGGCGGGTCTGCCTCGCCCCATTTGCCCCATTTAACTTTTTTTTTTTATAAACAATAAATTATAATTTTAGAATTTTCACTAAGCCTAAATATTATTTTTTATTGTAATCTTTATATTTTATACTTGGTATCAACTACATCATCAAATATTATATTTTGTTTTTTTATTTTAAAATTTACAAAATAAATACAAGAATGAGGATGAATTATATAAAACATATTTTTCAATATTTATAATTATTTCTAGTCTATATAGAATTCTTAATATTCTAAACCACATATAAAATGTCAATTTTACGTACTATGTATATAAGTAGCATGAGAGAATTGGGTTAGAGTACAGAAAAAAAAAATCGAACCGGGGCGGCTCTGCCCTGCTTAAATTCCTAGCGGGGCGGGGCTGGGCGGGGCGGCGCCCCGCCCCGAATTCCGCCCCGTTTTAACCGAGGCAAAGATGCCCCGTCGGGTTGGGGCCCCGCCCCGCCCCGCCTCACCGCCCCATTTTTCCATGCCTACGAAATAGATGTAATAAATTATATATTATCTATATTGTTTAATAAGTTATTTAAATATATAAAAGTTTTGTTTACAATAAATAGAAAATTAAAATAGTATGTATAATTTTTTAAATGTGAAACTACTTGATTTTATTAATATATATATATATGTATATATAGTTTTTTGAGTTTCTCTGGTGCACCCTTAGTGCATCCCTTTGTATTATTGGCATGTGAATAGTTTTAATCTAAAAAAATTTTGTATAACAGTTTACATTGTAGTTATATAGAATATTTTGTAAATTTTCAGAAAATTATAAATAATTTACAATACTGAAAACAAAGTTCAAACAGTTTGTTACATCAATGTCTGTTTTATTTTATATGCATGTGAAATAGGTTGTTTAAATCTTGTTTTCGGCACTATAAATTATTCAAATTTTTTTTTAAATTTATAGAATGTCATAAATAACTACAATATATACCGTCATATAAAAATATTATAATTATAATTATCCACATTCTGAAAAATAAAGAGTGCACTACATAATTCTCCTATATATTTTTCTTTTATTTACTTGTTGGTTTTTGCAAACAGATGGATCTCTTTCATTTGCTTATATATCAACATAACATGAGTTACAGTATTAATGAATGGTTGTGAATTTATTAAAAGAAGTATTACTTGATGAAATAGATTTTAGGGTAGCGAAAAGAAGTGGGTACTAATTATTTAATTATTGTGGTGTTGTTTGGTAACACTTAAAAAAATAGTTTTTTTATTTAATTAATTAAAAATTTGACAATCAAACAAAAAAATGTATTTGGTAACTCTATTTTTATTTATTATTTTTTAAAATTTTAATTAAAATTTATTAAATTTTGAAAATATAATTTTTTCACTTTCAAATTTTTTTAAACAGTTTTCAATTTTTTTTTTCTTTTTTTCTTCTCTTCTTCAAATCAACACCTCATATTGTTAAACAAAAAATAAAAATAAAAGTTATTAAACGCGTTTATTATTTTTTGTTTTTAAAAAAAAAAACAAAAATAGTTACCAAATATATTTTTATTTTTTAAAAATAAAGAAATAAAAATAAAATTTTATTTTCATTTTTGTGTTTAAAAAATTTAAAAACAAAAATTTTACCAAACGAACCCTGTATAAGTAATAGATGTATACCCCTTCTCAAACAAAAAAAAATATGTATACTACTGTATACCCAGTGTATACGTAGATTGAAGGGAAATTTTTGATAAGGGAAAATGAACCATGTCCTGCTAACCTCATTCTTATTTCTTTAGCCGGATAGTAATTTCAAGTACCACTAAAAAATGGATGGGGTCTTCCTCTATTTCCTACTATAGATGAGCCCATTTAAGCCAGCTCCTTAAACTCTATTAATGGATAATGGGAATGAGAAGGTTCAAACTCTCAATGGATATAATATATTTCTTCTACATAATAAATGTGTAGATAGTGAAAATTTTTGATAAGATTAACTTTAACGAAATATTTTTATATTTAATAGAATATTTTTATATTTAACTGTAATTTGTAAACATTTAAATTTAAACTTAAATAAAATAAAATAAATAATTAAAAAATTAAAATAAGATGTTTTTAATTAAAATATGATATTTATTTCAAAATTTATATGACATTAATATAAATTTAATAAAAATAATTAATAAATTTTATAAATAAAACTAAACAAATGTATTGCATGTTGTTTGTGTACACTAGGCATTTGCAACTTTCCGTTTTCCATCTTTAAACAATAACCAGGTGCTAGTTTCTCGCATTCATGTTTTCCATTTTATATTTAATTATTAGTAAATGTGAAAAAGTACCATGTGCAAAATATATATAGGAACAACAATATTTTTATAAAGGAAACAGTTATTCCACTTAACACCAATTAATTTTAAGATGGAACCACAATCCTAGTCCTAGTGGCATTTCCCACTCAAATTGGTTTGAGACATTCCAATGTATGTTGATTTTTGTTGGATTATATAACTTGTTTCGGATAACGTGTATACCCACAAATTTTCCGACCAGCTTTGTGATGTCCTATATTCCCACAAATTTCCTGAGTCAGCTTTGTGGCATTCTATCAAATATTCGCGTTTGGTCATGTTGTATCTAAGGTCGTTCATAATGTCCTCACTTTCAGGTCAAAACGTGAGGGAGTGTATTAAATGTGTAAAAATCGCACGTGGAAAATATATAAGAACAACAATATCCTTATAAAGGAAATAGTTACTTCACTTATCATCAATTGGTTTTAATATGGAACTCCAATCCTAGTCCTAATGATCTTTCCCCCTCAAATTGTAATAATTATTTCTAGAAATGTTCTTATTTTGTAGTAGAAATTGGATAATATGTTAATATAATATCTACGATCATCAATATAGATTGGTATTACAATTAATTAAAAGTCCAAGATACAAAATATTTTGGTAAATATTGTGTTGGACTATAACATGTACATATGTGTTATGTTCTCATAGGATCTCTTCTTTTTTAGAGCATTAAAGAATTAACCATGTTTATGTACTATTTTGTTACATATAAAGGAAATGCTTGTCATTGTTCGTGTAATATCTTTTTATTTTATTTATTGGGCAACCAAATCAAATCACTAGTGGACCTACAACTTTTATGTTTTAAAATTGTAATGTTATATCTAAGAAAATTATAATGTTGAGGGATTCATATATATTAACCTACCTTCACAACAACGACTTCAAGATCTCTTCAACACGTACTATTGGAGTATAGTGTCCCACATGGAACAAGTATAAGAATATTGAGTCATTAATAAGAATATGAGTAACTCCACTAATTACCAATTGTTAAGAACATGAAACCCCATGATTCTTGTCATGGTATCATGAGTCATATCCCTAGCTGACATTCGATCTACACCGACCCAAATGATGAGCCGAATTAAAAAAAGAGAGTAAGCTGCATGAAATATGCATAGTTCAACAAGACACTTGAGATCCAAAATAACAAGCTAAGCTGCATGAGATCTGCATAAGGCAAAAAGACACTTGGGATCCAAAAAATAAGCAAGCTGAGAAATGTCACTTGTGATCAGGTGATTTAATACATATATACTTTTATATATATATGGAAATTATATCTTTTAGATATTGTCGACTTTTAATCATGCCTGATTAAGCAAATGTTTAGAAAATGTGCTTGACAGAACATTATTCTGATTAATTAGAATATACACAGAATATATAAATAAGAACTGAAAGGTAAATATGACACAGTGAATTTTACGTGGTTTCAGTATTCTTGCGAATACTACTAGTCCACGAGGCACAAACCCAGAGAAAAGGATTGATTAATAAAGTATCGCAAATACAATATATTTGACTTAAGCAAACACAGACTCCCTCTAACTGTTTGCCACAATCTGAAAGTATTCACTCTATTGATCCAATCTTTGTAAATCCACCAAGAGTCTGAAATCCCTTCTTCCTCGTTGATGAATGCTCACTTCCTCCCGAAGTGAGTCTTGAATGCACCTTCTCCCGAAGGTAGTATGTGACAGTCAGAATCCCGTGATCCGTAAGGGGAAAGACCGGGTAAAGCTGTGCAATCCCACACCGCTTGGGGAAGGTCAAGTGTGATGATTCTAAGACTGTGTAGGTATGGGACTACATAGTTGAAGAGGGCTTAAATGGATTGATGGGTACTACCTATTCCAACAAGATGCATCTTCTTTTCGGTAGCCCATCACTTGAGAACTCCAAAGTTAAGCGTGTTTGACCTGGAGTAATCTCAAGATGGGTGACCTCCTGGGAAGTTTTCCCAGGAAGCGTGCGAGTGAGGACAAAGCACGCTGAAAAGACTCATGTTGGTTTGTAGGGCCAGTCGTCATTCCAGGAAGCATCCATAGTGACGTGGGGCGTTACAAATGGTATCAGAGCCTTAACCCAGCCGGAAGTGTGGCCGACAGGGACGTCGGGCCCGTAAGGGGGGTGATTGTGACAGTCAGAATCCCGTGATCCATACGGGAAAGACCGGGTAAAGCTGTGCAATCCCACACTACCTGGGGCAATCCCACACTACCTGGGGAAGGTCAAGTGTGATGATTCTAAGACTGTGTAAGTATGGGACTACACAGTTGAAGAGGGCTTAAATGGAATGATGGGTACTACCTATGCCAACAAGATACATCTTCTTTTCGGTAGCCCATCACTTGAGAACTCCAAAGTTAAGCATGCTTGACCTGGAGTAATCTCAAGATGGGTGACCTCCTGGGAAGTTTTCCCATGAAGCGTGCGAGTGAGGATAAAGCACGCTGGAAAGACTCGTGTTGGTTTGTAGGGCCAATCGTCATTCCAGGAAGCAGCCATAGTGACATGGGGCGTTACATAGTATGTGTCACAAGTACCTTGAAAGTGAAAGTGAAAGTTATACCAATGCTTTCCTTTCAAAGAAACATCAAAATGAAAACTCTTCTCACACAAGATATCTATTGAAAACTTGAGAATGGAAGAGGTAAAATTTCCAAGGAAAATGGTCTCATTTTTATAGAAGAGAAAAAAGTTTTCCTACCAGTTTTCCAAAGATATCAAATATTAAATGAGAATATTTGAAATCTTTAAGAATTTCCTTCAGCACAAATCCTGCAAGATCAGATAATGACTTTGTCAATGCAGACCTGATCCTGATGTTTCATGATTAAACGTTCGAGGACATAATTTAGTCCAGGTTCATTTTCGTGGAGACCAAGATTTGAATCACCTAAATAATATCCTATCCCTGAAGCTTAGGAATAAAACGACAGAGATCAAGCTGGAATATTTTTATCAAATTTTTTATTTTTTTTTAGATTTACTCATTTAAAACCAATGGAGAAATAAAAGGAATTAACCAAGATTTTTCCAGCTTGAATATACCAATAAATGCTAGCTCATACACGTTTTTATTACAGAAAAATAAGGAAAAAATTTAGAATATTTTTGTCTCTTAATTTTCCAATTAAAGAGGATTTTACAATCTTTCCCTTTGGCTTTTTGAGAGACAAAAATAACACATGTTTAAAACCTGCAACAACACTATTAGAGAGATCAAGGAAATGCATCTAATTAAACACAATCTAACAGTGGTAAATAAAAAAAAGCCAACTCTCCTTGAAACAGAGGGTCAATAGTTGGTAAAAATATAAAATAAAACTCCCCTTAAAAGTGTAGGATTCAGAGCAGGAATTTAACAAACAAAGCAACAATCCCTCCCCCTTTTTGTCTATGAAAGAGGCCAAAGTCCAACAAAAACATAAACAACGAAGTGCATAAAACAAAATTAACGAGACTTGGTGGAGAGAGCCTGGAGCTGTTGGAGAATGAGTTGTAGAGTAGCATCCACAGTGTCAAAACGAGGAAGGACCGCAGAGATTTTGGTATCCAAAACATCCAATTTTGTAGTGAAATCCTTTGGAATTGATGAGTCATAACCCGTGCCTATAGAGACATTAGGCAGAACCACTGTCTTTTGCTTTTTGGAAGTTTCCCTCCATTCAGGTGGCCTAAAAGTCAGGCCAGGAGATGGAACTTCAACTGACTCATGAGGAAGGAGGACTCCCTTTTGAGTGGCCAAAACTTTGTAAATCAATTGAGGGAAGATTAAATTAAAGCCTTTCTTTTTACCCCTTCGAAAAGAGATAATTTGCTCCGTGATAAGGGAAGCAAGATCAACGCCACTCCTTTTCCAATTTTAAATAGCAACACAACAAGATCTTGGGAGACAATAGCAGGATTTGAAGAAGACAACCAATTGGAAAGTGCAAACATCATTAAAACTGCATATTGGTGAGTGAGATTGCTAATGGAGATGACAATGCTTGGGTTCCAAGTAACTTTCTGCCCCACTATCTCGAACCGGATGAAATCTTCATACACATCAAAAACTTCAGACTCAATGCCATGGGGAATTTGCAAAGCAGCTGCTATGTCAACAGTAGTGAAAGAGAAAAAATGTCCTCGGACATACACTTTGCCCAACAAAGGAGAACCAGATTTCAAGAAATCATCAGTTAAATTTTCATAAAATTTCTTCACTACCCGATCCACATAACCACAAAAGGTCTCTGGCTGGGCTTCTTCAGTGCCCTTTGTAGCATCAGGAGAGGAGTCTGTAGGCACAACAGAATCAGAGGATTTGTCTTGGATTTTCCACACCTTTCCTCAAACTCAGCATCTGAAGAAGAAAACTCCTTCTTTGATGGATCAGATTCACCCTTCAAGTTGGGATCAGAATCAACTAGTGGTATGGTTGAAGGAAACACATCCTCGAGTTCAGTGCTAGAGGTGTGATGTTTTTTCAGATTCCTCATGAGAAGATGAGTGAACCTCTTTCAGAGAAGAATGCTTAAATCTGGATGACCCAACCACACTCGCCTTTTTTACATGCGCCTTTTTGAAAGCTAGGCTTTCTTCATTTTCGAACTTTGTTTGGCAGGAGTAGCTCAACAGATTTAGTCACAATAGATTGGGAATGAGAAGGTCTTACTTGGTCACTGGCAGGTGGGTTTGAGGATCTGACAGCCTTGTCAGCTGATTTCGCAGAGAGTGATTTAGGGCTTGCAGATGCCGAGGGTGCAGTTTCTGCAGTGGACGAACCTGCAACATTCTTCGATAGAGGCATGACAGGCAGGATCTCGAGCGATTTCCCAAAGTTAACAGGAAAAGTGGACTTGCGTGCGAGGGTTTTGTGACAGGTGGTTGGGGGAGTGGACAGAGGTACGAAGGTGGATGGAAAGTCTGTGGGGTTCTCAAGTGGAGTTTCTTTTGAGGGTTTCTTGGCTTTGGGAGGATTGGAGTGTTTGGCGCGAGCAATTTTTCTCTTTTTTTTAGAAAAACAAAATGAAGCTAATGAGGAGTGTTTTGGAGTGAGAGGGATGAAGCAAACACAATGAGGAGTTTATAGGAGAGGCAATGAATGAAAGATGGAAACCAAAATAAAGTGTGATAAATATAAATGGCAATAACCATAAAAACAAAATATCATCCTTCCTTTTTAAAAAAATACTCACAATTGACCAAGAATCACCAATTAATTAGAGAGATCAAGATATTATATATCCAAAAAACAATATTGAGACAAATCACAAAAAGACTAAGACACGGTTGTAAAAAAAAATTCCCTCCTTTTTTTTGTTTTTTTTTTAAAATTTATTCATATAAAAAAAAAAATTCAAACTAAAGCTAGCTGCCAATCACCACGAGATTAATGCAATGACTTGTTTTCAGAGAAGAATTTGTTAACAAAAAAAATCAACGAAATATTTTCAAGTAGGAGAATAAATTATTAATGCAACATTTCTTGTGATGGTTCAGAATCAGGATCTGAATATTCAGGATCAGCCACTTAGTATATTAGAGCAAATCAATATGGGTATGAGACAAATAAGTTTTGTTATATTTATCAAACATTAGTGTGTGTAGTGAAAGCAAGAGCACATTGTCCCTTTGTGGAATTTTCTTGAATTGGCCTTTTTTTTAGGGATCACTGCCCTTTTTGGCAGTTGCAGCCTCCTTTTTGTAGTTGGTAACCATTACAGACACTATCACACTATACTGATGGTAACCCTTTTCAATGGTAGTGTATCCTCCACATAATTTCTAGTTACATGGTTCCAACTTACTCAAGGTTGGCTTTCACACATCAGTGTAGGTAGCTCTATTCCAAAATGGAGCCTGATAAAAGAACCTTAATTAAAATTAAATGCTCATTTTAATTTACCCATATTAACTCATCCGAATATACTGAGGGGGATCCCAAAATTATTCCAAGCCATAGATATCTAGTATATATTACATTAAAGAATAGCATATATTTAGAAGTGCTATTATTAAGTGGGGGGTTAAAAACACACGGATCTGAATAGTGGGGGATTAAAAACACACGAATCTGAATAAGACATATTTTGGCGCCATATGACTAAAACTCAGGCGCCAAAATGAATTTCTGCCAAATTCCCTTTCTCTCAGCCTTTCTCTAAGTTACCCTTTCTCTCAGCCTCCATCTCTCACTCACGAAGACTCACTCTGCCCTCTCCGCCCTCACGAAGTCTCTGCCTCACGAAGACTCGCTCCAGAGTGGAGCTCTTTCTCCACCTCACGAAGTCACGCTCCAGAGTGGAGCTTCTCTGCCTCATGATTTCTCTGCCTCACGCCCACTATCTCAGGTTCGTTTCTCTCATCACTGATAATACAAATTGTTGGCTGAATGTTGTAGATTGATATGATAAAAAACCCATCTTTGATAGAAACTAGATTGATATGCAAGATAACTGTTGTGAAAGAACTTCTAAGAGCTGTTGACAGAATAAGAGCTGAACTTTGAGGAAGATAACTGTTGTGAAAGAACACCACAGATCTTGAAAATATTGATAACTGTTGGTTGAATGTTGTAGATTGATATGTCACAACTATTTTCCCAGAACACCACAGATCTTGAAAATATGGCTTTTAAGAAGTTAGTACATTGAAAAGCTTGAAACATTATTAAGCATTAAAGGTTTCACGAGGACTTGATTCCGAAGTACTCCTACCCACGTGTATTGCAAATAATAAAAAATAAAGCTGAAAGCTAAAACCTACGGCAAGTTGGTTTTGCTTTGGAGCCCCAAATGTTGATCACCCTTTTGGCAGTTTTCTACTACATCGAAATGAAGAAGATATTGATATTGATTGGTAAACAACTGTAGGCCTCTACATAATTTTTATTTGGCCTCTTATTTTGTGATCTAGAAAGGGCCAGTAAACTACGATTCCAGTAATGTTAATTTTTCAATCTAAAAATGGAATACAAAAGTTGTTATTCTTCTAATGTTTAACTACCAAACGAGTGTTAATGGAAGAACTAGTTTGGTGTCTATTCAAAAAACTGCTTCCTTTTCGTCCTTACAAATACAGATATGATTGACATTTAATTATTTTCAGTGTTTCATAAACTGTTTATTTTTTAGTATCTATGCATGACTACTAACTTAGTCTCTTTTCTCTTTGATGGCTTTCCCATGGATCCTTTCCACGTAACTTTACAGCAAGAGATAGATTTACTGAAGGTACTGTTATCTTGCTTGTATGACTCAAGTAGCGTGTATTAATTATGCAGTTTTGAACTCAAAAATAAGAAAGATTGGTTGATGCATGCCAAAACTTGCAGCATAGCAATGAAACTTTTGAGATATAAACTAAGGACTTCCATTTTAGTTAAACACCATGGATAGCTATCACTTCATTGTTATGTTCTTTCACTTGAGTTGAATCCTACAACTAGCATCCTTGGAAGAAGGTGAATGGTCAGAGACTGATAAACCTTATTCTCTTTTGCAGAATTTGAACCACAAAAATATTGTGAAATATCTTGGATCCTTAAAGACTAAGAGTCACCTCCACATAATTCTTGAGTAAGTGGATGTAAAACTTGTGTATGATATTTAATTGTGTGACTTTTATTTTGGAAAGTCCTATTATTTACTCCG